>NC_136492.1:104382508-104505008 GCF_053919585.1 Euprymna scolopes
TTAACAGTTTTGCATGATACTGAAGTCATTTAAATATTTTAAGGCCTTGGGGACTTTGGGGGGGTAAATGGGGGTGCACGCAAATGATGGATATTTCTTTTTTTACATGGTGCAGAACTCAAAGTTACATATGTTAAGGCCTAAAACTGCCCTGTTTGTTCATTTTTACCAGGATTTGACGTCCCCTGGGCACTTTGGAGGCTAAATGGGCGGAGGGGATAAATGTTGAACTTTTTTATGCCTCGTACATTGTGCACTCACAGGGGATCAGGCATGCTTCACTTGTTTTCTTTCAATCTAACCGCACTTCTTTGTCCTTTTACAGCTGATACAAAAACAATTGTTGTGGCCGTCGGCACCGTGATCAGACATTGTACAGTAGATGGAAACCAATATCCTGTGGGACGTCCATTCTCTTTCACGGAAAACTGCTTCCGGTTTAACTGTGAATGTCATTCTGACGGATCATGGGAATGTCCTTCCGAGCACTCTGAATATATCTGTAGGCTTCGACCTGGACAAAGAATTGTTAGAGGTAAGGTTTATATCGTACATATTTTAATAAATGTATTCACCTTGCTTAAAATGTACTGCTTGCCGACTTTCATAATCTTTTGAGATAATGCATCATGTAGCCATAGAATCTTTAATCTTCTCTTTGTTTGCAGTGAAATCTTCCTGAACGTTCCTTTCATTAAAAAATTATGAGGTGTCCATCAAGTACACAGAATATAAGTTCGTGTTGAACTATGTGGCGGGTGTAATGAGTATGAACCTAGATAAAACAGTGGAAGTGAATCCGACTTGATTTATCCCTGTCATAAAAAATTTGTAGTAGTCCGACGTATAATTTGAAAAAAAACGAAAGATCAAAATCCCCAGTGCAGACTGAACATATAGAACGGCTGTTTATTTAAGCAAAATGAAAACACCAACTTTAATAAAAACTTATTGAACAGCATAGGTTACCACTAATTGACAAAGAGAAACAATGCGTTGGATGTTTCCTTTTGCCGGCACAAAGAAGGCTGACGCACCGCAATAGAGACAGACTCCAAAATCAGCCGAGGTCGAAAGCGAAACCTTACGATGATAAGTCCAGTACGATGACCATTAGACCAGCTTACCAAGATCTTTATAAAGCGTTTTCAAATAATACGAAGTGGTCATTCTTTGTTATCTTCTCATGATTCTATATTCTTCTTTTTTTATAATATGAATAATGGAAAGATTAACCTCAACCATCTATTATAATGGCAGTGGGTCCAGTATTATTTGATTCTCTAGTAATATTTATTTACACTTTTCACGTTTTCAGTAAGAAGATGACGATGATGATAATTTACTTTCATTTTAATAACATGTAAATAAGAGAAATCTTAATAAATATATTGCTGACTTCCTCAGTTACTAATAAAAGAAATATATTTTTACATTTATTTGAACTTTCCAGGTCCCAGTAAGAAAATGACGATCATCGTTAGCGATAACGTTCGAGCTTGTGTTGCCAGAGGAAGGGAGTACTCATTGGAACGCCCGTTCTCTTTCATGGATGGATGCATCAGATATAACTGTGAGTGCCACTCGGATGGATCCTGGGAATGTCCTGCTGAAAGAGCAGAGGACACTTGCCAACATGAACGAGACAGACAACCTACCACATATCCAGATCAAACCAAGACAGAAAATACACGAAGTTAGTAAATTTTATCGAACGAAAAACATTTATGAATTTGCTCAGAACAAAATCGTTATACCAAATCAATCTATTTATTCAATCTTATTGCTTATAAATTATTATAAATTTCAGCTCATACCAGAACGAGGGTCGTTGCGGTCGGTACTGTGATCAGACACTGTACAGTAGATGGCAACCAATATCCGGTGCGACGTCCATTCTCTTTTATTGAAGACTGCTTCCGATTTAACTGTGAATGCCAATCAGACGGATCATGGGAATGTCCTTCCGAACGCTCGGAATACATCTGCGAACTTAAACCAGGACAAAGGATTGTTAGAGGTACTTTCTTAGTTACGCATTGTTTTTGTCTATTTTCGAGCATAAATATTGTTCTGGAACTCGCGGTAGTTATTCCTCAGAATCTTGCTTTCAGGTACCTACAATACCGTCCAGCAGTCAAACTTTAGAAAGCGTGCGTTGGGCAGACAGATAAACTCAAATTAACATAACGAAAACAACTATTTCGTTGAAAACGCTTTATTAATTAGGTAAAAAAATCTGAAACAAAACCAAAACAAATAGTTAAAAGGAGAAAACATAATTAAACAAAAGGAAATAATACATGAAAATAATTATGTTTTGTACAGGCTTCCAAATTAACAGATTCTGGGATATCTTATCTTTTTCAATCAACTGTTAGGTGAAAGTCCGTAACAGTTAGAAAAGTATTTTTTCTCCATTAAATTGTTAGGTGAACGTCTGGAGCGGCTAAAAAATGTCTTTTCTTTTTTTTATTATTAAATTGTCAGGTGAAAGTCTAGAACGGTTAGAAAATGTCTTTTCTTTCTTTTTTTATTAAATCGTTAGGTGAAAGTATGGAGCGGTTAGAAAATGTCTTTTTCTGTTTATTAAATCGTTGGGTGAAAGTATGGAACAGTTATGTTTCTTTTTTTACAAAGGTTATTATTCTACTGCGGCGCATAAACTACCCAAGCGCCCATGAAATAAAAAATATGAATAGAAGTCTGAGAAAAGATATAAGTTCTGTGCGAGCGAAGAAGGAAAGAATAAATTAGAATTTCTACAAATTAAATATAGAAATTACACACTAGATTAATTAAACAGAAATAGGGTTTCAAGTTCTTCATAGAAGGAATAGGCAGGTAAAGGAATAATGGGATGTTCTGAACATACCTCATGATTTAGAACGGGAGAAGCTAAGTTCATGGAGTCGAGTAAAGTCCGTGCGTGTCGTTTCAAATTCCGCGGTGAAAAGGAGGAAGGAAGGACAGAATCACAAAACGAGACTAGGACGAGGTTGTGTGGGAACTCGAAGTTCTCGAAGAACCGCAATATGAAATTTTTCTTTTTTTTTTATTTGGAATGCCTAAACGGCTAATTTTTCCATTAAAGAAAGATCAGGAAGGGAAGAAATAAGAAAGAAAACTATATAAGAAAAAACTCGCACAGAGATAAATGAGAACGAGGCACGAGGCACCGGTGCTCTTAAAGCATGTGTCCCTTGTTAAAAAAGGGAACACGATCTGGAGACACAACATATAGAGTTTTATACTTTTTGCCTCATGATATGATAATTTAGCGTAGTAGACATGGCGGATTGAAACACAAGTTGCAACTTTTATAGTCCAAGTCGATTACAGTGTCAGCACATCCATTTTTTACACCGGGAATCATCACTATCAAGGCCCAGAGGCCACTCGAGGATAAAGGTTAATTGGTATACATTAGTCATGTGATTATAGCGTAGTAAACATAATAGTAGGAATTTTGTAAATTGGATTATTGGGGGACGGTTCATCAAGAACTTGTTTACATTGGACTTGAAGACAATCAGATTGTAGTCAGTTGGAAAATAGGTAATCGGAAGAGAGTTCCACATGCGTGCAGTTCTAAGAAAGAAGCTTTGTTCATGGAATCTACATTTAGGTTTAGGCACAGATAAAGAGTGTGGGAAATTATTGATTGTGATGTTGGCTAGACGAGTGTTTTTCGTGAAAGTTTGACGAGAGGGGACCAAAGATTGAAGCTTAGCTGAGCATTTGCCATGAAAATAACGGTAAAGCAGAGACAGGCTCGCAACGTCTCTTCTATGGGAAAGAGGTTGCAGTGGAGACAAAAGGGCATCCCTCACTAAGCTACGAAGTCTATTTTGCAGGATAAGCTGCTTCTAGCAGCTCCTGCCCAGATGTGGCAACAGTACTCCATCGCTGACCGTACCTGGCTTTTATATAGGTAGAGAATTGCATCAGGAGTCAGATATCTACTAAAGCGGTAGAAGGACCCCACCATTTTTCCAGCGACCTTGGCTAATTTAAATTTTCCATAATATATAAACCTGCTTCATATCATGAATTCAACAACGTATAACTTATTCGCAAACATTTTTCGATTTTATTTTAATACCCTTTCATTGTATAAGACCAACGATAAACCATTTAGTCTACTTCTTACCGAGGAAAAAAGGAATTGTTAAATATAAGTTCCACGTAATAATTTACAAGTATTCTTGTGTGTTCGTCTATTTCATTAGTCAATAGCATGGAATCATATATCTATAGTAAATTCAATATGAGAAATGATAATATAAATCTTATTAGTTGCTATTATAATATTTTGAAATTACTTCCAAGACAAAGCAAAACTTTTATTGTCGCCATCAAATGCTATATTTCTACTTATATTTAAAAGCCATTATCTGTGTGTATCTCTCTGTATGTCTCTGTGTGTAACAGCACGAATGCACATATATAAATGCATGCGAAGTGAAGTCACCAGTGGGGGAAAAAGGACCATAAAAATGAAAAAGAGAACGATCATGAGAGAGACGAGATATTGTTCGAGATCTCGTAAGAACCGTGGAGAACATCCTAGATCATATGGCTTATGTCATGGCTGTACAAATGAGGAAATAATCGTTGTTGCTACAAAGAACAAGCGAGTTGGAGTTATTTCCTATTCTTTGTCTTGTCTCCTTTGCAATTGAAACTAGGGACATATGTTGGTTCCTGTACAACGTTGCATGTGTATCTGTGTGTGTGAGTTCGTTCCCTATGGATTCCGAAACAACAGCGTAAATTGTTTGTAAATTTCATACAAATGCAACTTATGTGTGTGGGAGTATTCTTAAATAGGTTTATATCGAAATGCCTCCGGCGAGTATCGTAAATCATAGATCAACAAAAATACGATAAAAGTAAGCACAATCCGATTTTTACCAAAATTAAGAACCTTATAAAGGCTAACATCATAAGTAGATTTGAAAAGTTTTATCATTGCACACGCAGAAGGGGCCGGCGTATGAAATCAGCGGTAGACTCTTTGATAAGACACGCAGGTTCGAAATGAATGTTTTGTTTCGATACACTTGAACCCCGATATTTGACTTTTGCAGTTTAAACTTCGTTGCAAACCATCATATAAACATAATTTTATGAAATCAACAGTAGGTTCTCTACAGTGTAGTGTAAATAGCAATGTATTATGAACTAAGTCTGCGCGGGAAGGTATTGAAGCTTTCTCACGGTGCACCGCAAATCAATCAATTGATTTGATTACAAACAACAACGAAAGTATTAGAAATATAAAACTTTCGTTAATCCTTATTCAATCGCGTAAAAAACCGGGTCACCCACCTAGATGTTAATAGTTCTAATTTTATGAAAAAAGATATTCGTAAATTGTTCATCGCTTTGACATTAAATATGTTTTGTTCTTGGCTAAACTTTTTCTACTTTTATTTGAAGATAGTCTGATATTATTATAAGACAGAATATTTTCTTTATTATATTTATATCAAGTATTTTATTAAGTTTCTTAGGTAAGCAATAGCTCACAACAGAAAATGTTTGTGTGCATTGATTTTTTTTTTACATAGGCATCGCCACATTATCAAGGCCAAGAGGCCACTCAAGGATAAGGGTTAAAGAGTGTACAGTAGAAATTGGACAATATAGTAATCATTAGTAATGAAAATTTGGTAAATTTGATAACTTATATGGAACGGCTCATCAAGAACTTATTTACGTTAGACTTGAACACAACCATATTGTAGTCAGTCGGAAAGCAGGAAAACGGAAGACAATTCCACAGGCGTGCAGTTCTAAGAAAAAAGCTTTGTTCATGGAATCTACGTTTAGGTTTAGGCACAGATAAAGAGTGGGGGGAATTATTGATAGTGTTTACAGCTAGACGAGTGTTTCTTGTGAAAGTTTGGCGAGGGGGGGGCATAGATTGAAGCTCAGTCGAACACTTTCCATGAAAATAACGATACATCAGAGACAAACTCGCAACATCTCTTCTGTGAGATAGAGGTTGCAAGGAAGAGAAAAGGACATCTCCTACGAGGCTACGGAGTATATTTTGAACTCTATCAAGGCAGGACAAGTCCTTTCTAGCAGCTCCTGCCCAGATGTGGCAACAGTATTCTATCCTTGGACGTACATGGCTCTTATATAGATAGAGAATAGCATCAGCAGTGAGATATCTACCGGATCGATAGAAAGATCCCACCATTTTTCCAGCGGCCTTGGCAACAGATTTGATGTACGTGTTCCATTTAAGATCAGGAGTAATGGTCAAGCCAAGAAGCTTGTCAAAACTTGAGGCCTCCTGAAGACGAGAGCCATTCATTTCAATTGATGCCAGATGTGGATCAGAATGTTGATGATGTAAAGAGAGAAGCTTGGTTTTAGATGCATTAAAAGTAACCAGCCACTCCTTTCCCCATTGTACTACGTGCTCAAGATCAGAGGAGAGAGAATTGGAGAGAACTTGATCGTTTATGTCTTAGATGTGCTACCATAGATGGTAGTGTCGTCAGCATAGATGTCTACAAATGATGTAAGGATGTGATTTGGAAGATCATTAATATAGATCAGGAAAAGAGTTGGGCCCAGGATGGATCCCTGAGGGACACCGGCATTAATACTGTGAGCTTCTGATTTTTGCCCCTCAACTACTACTCTTATGAGCCTATCAGAAAGAAATGATTTAATAATTGAGAAGACATTTCCAGCAATACCATAGCTAGAGATATTATGAAGTAAACCTTTATGCCATACCTTATCAAAGGCCTTAGATATGTCAAGAGCAATTGCCCTAGAAAGGTTGCCTCCGTCGAGAGATTTGCTAATCCTATGAGATATAACTGTAAGCACATCTGCTGTAGATCTAGCAGAACGGAAACCATATTGAGTGTCACTAAGAAGGTTATTTTTGTTGAGATGGTTGATTTCTTCTGTATTTAACACAGATTCCAGCAACTTACTCATGACGCACAGGAGACGTATTGGCCTGTACTGAGAGGGGGATGAGCGATCACCTGAATTCTTAAATACAGGGTATACTGATGAAATTTTCCAGGGAGATGGGAAACTATTCTCCTTAAGACAACGTTTAAACAGTTTTGTAAGTATGGGCGCTAGTTCAGGTTGAAGTTTTTTGAGTACTATAATTGGAATACCGTCAGGGCCAGTTGCTTTACTCGAATCAAGGTTTTTGATTAGCTTGGCAACATCACGTACAGATATACGTATATCACATAGCGTGTTTTCTGATACAGGAGGAAATATTGGGGGTTGGCAGCCTTGATTAGCTGCAAAGTTCTTGACAAAGAGTTTGGCTTTGTCTGATGCTGACGAGATTGATAATAGTTGGGATGGAGCACACGCTTCTGTTCAGGATTCTGTTTGCTATTTGCCAAAACTGGTGGGAACCAAGCCGCTGCTCAGCTACTTTGGACTTAACAGATTGAGTATACAACTCTCTTGCATTCTTTATTACTTTCTTACAATGGTTGCTGACAGTCCTGAAAGTGGCTTTAGTTTTCATACATCTATTACGTTGGAAACAGTGGAAAAAGTGATTTCTGTGCGCAATGGCAGCAGCACATTCTGGAGAGAACCATGGCTGGCTGTTAGGTTTTTGCTGAAACTTTTTAGAGGGTATGAAACGGTCAATACCTACAATTAACCATTCCGTCAGGTCTAATACTATAGAGGACACATCCTTTTTAAACATGGAATGCAGAGGTAGATCAGATATAAATGTACGGAAGCTATCCCAGTCAGCCTTAGTGTATCGATATACTGTACGATGGAGAGGTACGTCTGGGGACTTATTACATTTCATTTTTATCTTAATTGATACAACAGAGTGGTCGGAAGATCCAAGAGGCGACAGAACAGAAACTGAACATAGTTTTGGGCAAGTTGTGAGAAAAAGGTCTAGTAGGCTCGCATACTGGCCGTCATTGTCGGGCACACGAGTGGGTTCCTGAACAATCTGAGTGAGGTCATAGGCAATGGAGAAATCATGACAGAACCTCCCCTCATCATCGGTCTTGTTAGAGTGGGTCAACCATTCGACGTTGTGAACATTGAAGTCACCGCATACGTGAATGTTAGCTGAAGGATAAGCAGATAGGACTTGGTCAATTTTCTCAGATATGCTTTGAAAGATAGTAACTCCGCTGTTATGGGGGCGATAGAGAGTAAATATAAATGCCGTAGTGTGAGCTAAAGCAACCCGGAAGCACATATAGGGTAAGTTAGGATCTTCCCTGGAGATGTCCCTACCACATGGAAAGTTATCCCTAATATAGGCACATATTCCATGCCCATGGCGATCTTGGGGGTCAGATTTAGAAGTTAAGTTAGAGTATCCTTTAATTGCGAACTCTTCTAGGGAAATAGCCTGTCCAATGCCAGTTTCACTTAAAAATAAAAGGTCTGGTTTAGTCTCCTGTAATTGGGTTTCAACCTCTGGAAGGTTAGAACGTAGACCCTTGATGTTGGAGAAGGAGACATGGTAGTAGGGGTCTACGTTGGAAGTTGGAGAACCGGGTTTAATCGTGTATTTTTTCTTGAAACTTGTCATGATGAATCTTTGGAATTTGTGGACTAGGTCGTCAGATTTACTTAGAGCAGGACAGAGAGGGGAAACTAAGAGAGAAAAAGAAACGAAGAATTTTTTTTTATTTTTAGCTAATGATAAGGTAAAGCCGTAACAATTACCCACTAGTATGGCATCGAGAGGCCCCACCAGAAGCTACTGCATGGTCCAGAATCCATTCACCAAATGGCAATACTGCAGCTCCAGTACTTTGCACCTGCTGATAGGACAGCCTCCTTGGTGGTTAATCCAAGGTTCGGGTCCCTGACTATCAGGCGGATAACGTCAGCCCAGACAAAACGTTTACCTCCAGCACCCTTACTAGTCACATGGCTACAAGGATAGACATAGAAACAGAAAATTTCCGCCATCTCTGCCAACTGTTCGCGCAAAATACTGCCAACCTAGAAAACAGCTTTTTCTTCTCCCTTTGTCAGAAAAATCACTCATTAAAAAATGAGGACTGAGGGACAAATAAGAAGAAGCGAGAGTAACAGGAGCTGCCGATAACGCATCCACAATGCGTTTTCTACTCCCCATTAAAAAAAAATGATTAAGTATTCTACTTAATAAAAGTCCAACGGACGTGTTTAAGGGAAAGTATGGTGATAGATTCCCCTCTCACAAACTAAGAATGAGTACAAATTCGTAATCTATTTTTGCAATCGACTTGGTAGATAAATAAACATTTATGGACGAGAAAAAAAAAGCTAGCATTTAATAAAACAGAAATACATAAATTAAATACTGAAATAAAATGGAGTTATTAATAGTTGAATCTAAAAATAAAAAGTACGATTAAAATTGAAATCACTTATCTCAACAAAAACACGTCCGTCTCCATAATGTAAACTGAAATGAGGAATTTAAGTTAACAGCGTTCAAAAAGATTTTTTTTTAAATTAACCGTTAAAAGAAAAGCGTGATTTTATTCTGAACTTTAGCTAGTCACGTTTTAAGAAACTTACGATAAGAAAGAAAAGCGGATGTGAACAAACAAGTTTTGTATTTATTTCTATTAAATTTGTAATAAAAATATTATAATGATAATTATATAACATCTATATATATTGTTATTTCGAATGATAATATGACAGAGAAACTGTTTATTCAGATATACGACATTTTTCTATAGTACAAATCATTGCCGATGATTTAAACATTGAAGTACCATAGAGCATGCAGCTCCCAACACTATTTGCATCCAATAGCCACATAGCAATTATTACATATTAGCAGTTCCGCCCGGCTTTGCTAGGGCCCTATGTACTGTTCATAACTTTATGTGCATATGTATATATTAAAAATTATGAATATGTACGGTAATGCCTTTCTATATAATAGGCTTCCTAAACTACCATAGGGAAAAGTTAAAACTTGGACCCCAATTTTGACCTGCTAACATTTATTGTTTTGGACTCAAATTAAATTAAAATGTTTGACCAATGTCCAAGTAACCTATATCTAAAATTTAAAGTGTTTAGACCCAAAATTGGCGAAGGAGTTTGGTAGAGATCTCAAAGGTCAAATCGTTTAACTTTGACCCTTGACAGCCAAATTTCTGTCCGAAAACCGATTAAGAAGATTTTCCGAAATCTCAATACCCCTTGTCAAATCTCGAGTCTGTACACCGAAAATTGATAGATTAGTTTGGTAGGGAAATGTAAACACACACACACACACACACACACACACACACACACACACACACACACACACACACACACACACACATACACACACACATTTTCACTTTTATAGACATACTAGCATTTCAGCCCGGCGTTGCCCGGGTCTTTGGAGGTGTTTTTTCTTTTAACTTTGATCCCTATTATAACCCCTTAACATTTATTGTTTTGACTCAAATCAAGTTGTCGTAGGTTTTAATTAAGGCTAGACAATCGAAAGGAGAAGATAACTTTCGAAAATATCGACGAAAAAAGCGACCCCCCCACTGTAGAAAAGTGCCCAGTTGAAGGTGAAGATACTAATGTTTTTAGCCAATTTTTCGATATTTTTCGTGTTAAAGGTCGAACTTCAAAACGATACTGATCTTGGTAAAATCTGTCGAAAGTTTTAGGCAGACATGCAAACATACACACATACATACATTTATATATTGGTATATAAAGATTTTCGACCCAACCAGATTAAAAAGCTTGCCCTATCTCCGAATACACTTTATGTAAAATTTCAAATGTTTAGACCAGAAATCGTCTGAGTAATTTGGTAGAGACCGCAGAGGTCAATTTTTTTAAAACTTTGACCCCTGTTATGACCCCTTATTATTATTGTTTTGGGCTCTAATCAAGTTATTAAGTTAGATGTATATCCAAGGAACCTATATCTAAAATTTCAAGTGTTTAGACCCAATATTGTCGGAGGAGTTTGGTAGAGTTCTCAAAAGTCTAATCGTTGGACTCTGACCCCTTAACAACCAAATCTCTGGCCAAAAACGGATTACAAAGATTTTCTCAAATCTCAGTACTCTGTATATCAAATTTCGAGTCTGTAGACTGAAAATTGACAGAGTTATTGCGTAAGAAAATGCACACATACACACAGACAAACACGCTCGCTTTTATAAATATACTAGCATTTCTGCCTGGCGTTGCCCAAGTGTTTGGAGGTGTATGTGGAGCAAAAAAAAAAGAGATCAATTTTTTTCATTTTTACCTCTATTGTGACCCCTTGACATTTATTGTTTTGGGCTCTAATCAAGTTATTAAGATAGATCCATGTCCAAGGAACCTATATCTAAAATTTCAAGTGTTTAGACCAAAAATTAGCGAATGAATTTGGTAGAGTTCCCAAAGATCAAATCGTTGAACTTTTACCCCTTAACAGCCAAATTTCTGACCGAAAACCGATCACAAAGATTTTCACAAATCTCAGTACCCTGTATATCAAATTTCGAGTCCGTAGACTTAAAATTGAGTTATTGCGTAGGGAAATGTACACACACACACACACACACACACACACACACACACACACAAACACATAGACACACAGAGACACACAGACACGTTCACTTTAATAGATATATAGATAGAAAGATTTTAATCATATGTCTTTCTAAGTTTTACACGTGTGTTTGTTTGCCGTTTACCACGCTTTATTGTCTTCGAATAATTGATCATAGGCAAATATTAACGTTACTTTAACAAATACAAATGTGTTTAAGTAATTTATAGCGGGATGAATTACTTACGTCTCATTATTACGAAATGTAAATAAGAGGCAATTATATCATTTGTCACCTCTATTAGTATATATAGTCAAACATATTTTATTGTTTGTTTACACTTTCCAGGTCCCAGTAAGAAAATGACGATCATTGTTAGCGATAACGTTCGAGCTTGTGTTGCCAGAGGAAGAGAGTACGCATTGGGACGCGCGTTCTCTTTCATGGATGGATGCATCAGATATAACTGTGAGTGTCATTCTGATGGATCCTGGGAATGTCCAGCTGAAAGGGCAGATGATACATGCCAACATGGACGAGACAGGCAACCTACCACATATCCAGATCAAACCAGGACAGAAAATACACGAAGTATGTAACTTTTATCGAACGAACACATTTATGAATTTTCTCAGAACAAAATCGTTATGCCAAATCAATCTATTTATTCAATCTTATTGCTTATAAATTATTATAAATTTCAGCTCATACCAGAACGAGGGTCGTTGCTGTCGGCACTGTTATCAGACACTGCACAGTAGATGGAAACCAATATCCGGTGGGACGTCCATTCTCTTTCATTGAAGACTGCTTCCGGTTTAACTGTGAATGCCAACAAGACGGATCATGGGAATGTCCTTCCGAACGCTCGGAATACATCTGCGAACTTAAACCAGGACAAAGGATTGTCAGAGGTATGTTTTAATTACGATTTTTGTATAATTTGGGCCAAAAATTGAAATAGATTTCCATATTTTTAATTTTGTTATTATCAAATAATTGAATATAGTAGATTTAGCAGTTGTAAAACCTAGCTTGCCGATTGTCATAATCGATAATGGGGACGCCACTTTTACTTTCATACATAAAATTTCCCTTATAAATGTGAGGTACGGGGCCAAACATAAATTAAATAAATCACAGAAAAATATACTATCATACAAATCTGTGGTTTATTTCAAAGATTAATGTGTGGCATCTACAGTTTTTTGGCATTTATAATTTATCGCGTTTATAAATTTTAGCATTCATAAATTTTGGCATTTATACATTTGGCATTTACAATTTTTGGCATTTATAAATTTTTGCCTTTATAATTTTTCACATTTATAAATGTTGGCATTTATTATTTTTGGCATTTATAATTTTTGGCATTTATAAATTTTGTCATTTACAATTTTTGCATTTATAATTTTTGGCATTTATAATTTTTGGCATTTATAAATTTTGGCATTTATAAATGTGGGCATTTATAAATTTTTGCCTTTATAATTTTTGTCATTTATAAATGTTGGCATTTATAATTTTTGGCATTTATAATTTTTGGCGTTTATAAATTTTGTCATTTACAATTTTTGGCATTTATAATTTTTGGCATTTATAAATTTTGTCATTTACAGTTTTTGGCATTTATAATTTTTGGCATTTATAATTTTTGGCATTTTCTCTTTTTCATTTCCCTTTTCTTTCTCCGCTGTGACGTCACATCGCACACCAGCTTAGTCATCTGCATACGTATCGTGCAGCTGCTACAGCTGCTGCTAACACACATCAGCGGCTCTGTTACATATATTAGATAACTTAATCAAACACCGACCATTTCCACTGGTTCAAACGTTTGTAATACCATTGGAAATGCCCTTCAAATTACTCATTTTAGTCTGTATATGGTAGTAAACATTACAATCCGTACATTTTCATAATTCTCTTTCTTTGAGGTACACACGTGGTCCACATGTTTCATATTAAGCAATAATTAACAATGCCTAATAAATTATATCATGCTGGAGTTGAAAAATGATTATTTCTCATTTGCTATAAAATATAAATAACCGTATACTACTAGTAATGAATCCTATTTCTAATTCCGCCGAAATGGATTAGAGGTGATTGAAATTGCATTGTTATGATAACCAAACTTATGCATTCATGACCTGAAAGTTAAATCTCCATGTTGAATATATTGACGGTGTGAGACTCTAATAAAGGAACCACTGTCACGTTCGTGCGTCAGAAGCAGAGATGCGTTATTGAATTTCTGGCAAAAATAAATTCTAGAGCTTGTTTTCACGGTATCATTCCCGTCTTTTTAGCTCTTCAACTTTTTGAGTTAAAAAATAGGAGGCTTTACCTTTGGAACGACCATTGTATGACAAAGCGTGCTCCAGACGCCCGTGCACAGTAATCATTCATTGGTGAGAAAAGTGCATTGAGAATGGTGGTTATTATGTAAAAAAAAAAATCTGGAACACAAAAGTTCGCTCGTTATAATGGTACCACTCCCGTTTAAGTAATTCTTCGACCTCTGAGTTTAAAATAATATCAGGCTTTACTTTTGGAACAAGTCTCGTATATTCGTAGATACGATATCTTAGACAAACACCAACCATTGACGTTTTACTATCACTAAAAATGTCTTAACCATTTTACCCATTGTAGACTGCACATGTTATAAAACATTGCAATGTTCACACCTAAATACATATTTTCACGCATGTTCTTAATGATCATAATTCATGTATATACTAGTATTTAGATTAATCGAAAGTAAACAGTGCGTCATAAAATACATCATTTTCATTTGGAATAATTATTTACATCTCATTTTTATACAATTTCAGTAACACAATACGATACAATTATATGTAGCCGACATTCATCGATTAATGTGAGGTTAAATATATTTTAATGCATCTATATAATTTTTTATGCTTTTCAGGTCCTAGTAAGAAGATGACGATCATTGTTAGCGATAACGTTCGAGCGTGTGTTGCCAGAGGAAGAGAGTACTCACTGGGATACCCGTTCTCTTTCATGGATGGATGTATCAGATATAACTGTGAATGTCATTCTGATGGATCTTGGGAATGTCCGGCTGAGAAAGCAGAGGATACTTGCCAGCATGAACGAGATAGACAACCTACCACGTATCCAGATCATACCAGGACGGAAAATACACGAAGTTAGTAAATTTTATTTGATAACATTTATAAATTTTCTCAGAACAACATCATTTTACTAAATCCATCTTGTTATTCAATCTTATCGTTTAAAAACTATTATAAATTTCAGCTCATACAAGGACGAGAGTCGTTGCTGTCGGTACTGTGATCAGACATTGTACAGTAGATGGAAACCAATATCCGGTGGGACGTCCATTCTCTTTCACTGAAAACTGCTTCCGGTTTAACTGTGAATGTCAATCCGACGGATCATGGGAATGTCCTTCCGAACGCTCAGAATACATCTGTGAGCTTCAACCAGGACAAAGGATCGTAAGAGGTACGTTTCGAATCATACTGTCTGTTTGCCTATTTAAGGGCATAAATGGAAATTGAGGTTCATACATTTGCCTTATCTATTATTGAAAAAATGAGTAGATCGTGTAGCAGCAAAACCCGAGTTGATTGTTAAAAGATTGTTAAAAGATTGTTAAAAGATTGTCACAAGTCACCAATTAAACATCCGTATCAAAATTGTGCAAATATATCTACTTTCTCGAAATAACTCTCAGTGTTTTTATTAAAAAATTTTAATATAATTGCAAACTCTTTTTACATTTTCTTCGCAATACAATATTTCTTCGCAATACATGTTTTTTCTGATGATACATTATATAATATTAGTTTCAGGCATTTGAATCGATATTTATAACTTTGTTATTATTGAAAAATTAATTTTAGTTAATCTGATATGTGTAAAACCCGGCTTGCCGAGTTTATATACCAAATCGATATCATCATTCGCAAATCAATATTTATTTTAAATTTGTTTTAAAATCCGTGAAATAACATTTGCTCTTAAATAATTCTGTTTAATTACTATTCTATATTTCGATAAAAAAATGTAGTTTTTTTCTATGGTTATAATGCTACTTTTATTGTATCTGTCCAACAATTAATTATTTACTACTACATTTTGTACATACCCGGCGTTACCAGGTTAAAAAAAAAGTATTGCTGGGCGAAGGGTTTAATCACATACTATTTAAAATACACCGAATATCCTAAGTTCTTACGGTTTTCCTGAAAGTTGAGCATATTTTGGATTTTTTTTGAAGAATAAACCATAACCATTCTCATCTATGAAATTAAAACAGGGAAATAAATTATCTAAATAGTTTAAAGTGAAGTAACTCATAGGTGATATGAAAACTTACTTCCGTTTTTAAACGCAACTGATGTTGGTTATAATGATAATTAAAAATAAATTAAATTAAATAAAAAAATTAATTAAATTAATCAAATTTATCTAATAGAATAATTAATACAAATCTATTATTAATTTCCATTAAAAATTTAGAGCAAATGATTAAAACAGATTTCCTTTAATGTAATATGCAAATGAGATAATCTCTTGAATGTTGATTCCTTTTGAATAAAAAGTGTATATAGAAATCATGCAGGAATAAATGTGTATTAAAGTCCTTTTTCGGTGTACATTTTGTGTATATAAACTAAATTGTGAACAAACGAACACACAAACAGATAGAAATACGACTTTATTATAATAGATTAATTTCAATAACGTATCATGTGCATTCATGAATGTTGCATTTATTATCGATCGAATATATGAAGTTTCCAAGTGAAATCTCCAATTTATTAATTTCCAATTACGAGAGACGTTCCAAAAGAAATACCTCTTATTTTTTTTATTTCATCAGAATGGATCGGAGGGAATTGCAAATTGCATTGTTATGATGACCAAATGTATGTATTCATGACCTGGAAGTCATGACCTATTGCAGATATTGACGGTGTGAGGCCTTGCCTTTGTGTTACATATATGAATGGGATGTGATCGTCAAGTTCTCTTGGCCGTATAAACGAAAAGTTATTTCGTGTTAAAATGAATACGAGACACTTTTTCTGTTTTCAATACAGATTTGTTTACACTTTTACATTTCAAAATAAAAGTGACAACTAACATCGGAGCACGGTGGAGGTTGGTGGAGAAGGTAGATCGCAGAACTCTGTGTCGACCTGTATTTTCGCTTTGTGTCTCCTCCTATCTTTTCTCTCTACTCTTTTGTTTATATCACTTTGACCTGTTGAATTTTTTTCTCGCCAGCTTTGTTTATCGTTTTGCAAGTCTCTGGGTCAGAATTCATGTTGATTGACCTGTTTACCTTATTTTCGGCAGCTTTTATTTATTGTAGTTTTTGCTGGTTTTGCTCTAACACATTTTAATATCGGTTAGCTGTCCTAGCCGATTGACGTAATTGACGCATTCCAAGCACCACGAATACAGGTCGCTTTAAATCTCGGGATTTCTCATTGTGTTCTTTTGATTGACTGGACGCCCTCCGTAACACTATTACAGGTCACGTTATTCCTGGGATTGACTTATTGTGTCCTTTTGCTTGTCTGGACCTTCTCCATAACATTTGGAATAACCCTCATATGATAAAGCACGCCCCGGGTGCTCATGCGCAACCATCGTTCATCTCTGTCAAAAGTGCATGGAGAAAGATGGTGACTATGTAAAAACTATATTCCAAAACAAAAAAAATGTCGCTTCAACTTCTGAGTTTTAAAATAGGACGCTTTATTTTTTTGAACGGCCTTCGTATATTTGTACTTTCGACGACTTCAATATAATAATATGAATCCTATAACATTTTGCGAAACTAGTTCTCAAATACAGCTCACTGAAATTAAGCAACGTTGAGCCTGGTCAGTACTTAAATTGGTGACCGTTTTATTTTAATATTTTTTTATTCAATTTTCACCCCAAACAAGGCACAGTGCCACTTTGAAGCAGGGGGCTACTATCAGGGACCTAATTAGCGGGGTCATTATGAAGGGAGATGAGTAGAAAGATATTTGTTAACATTACATTTGAACTTCTGCATATCAGTGCAGTTGCGAAAGCAGAATCCCGGAAGGGAGTTCCAAAGACCCGCACTTCTGGGGAAGAAACTATTGAAGTAAAAGGCTTTCTTGCACCTAGAGATCTCTACTGTAAAGGGATGAGACTTACTAGCTTGTCGGGTTTGTCGTGGGTAGTTACGTCAGGGAGATACAAGTGTTTGCAGTTCGTCAGAGCATTCACCATTAAAGTATTTGTAGAACAGGCAGAGGGATGCAACATTTCGTCGATGGGACAGAGGCTGAAGCCTAGATGACAGTTCAGGACCTATCAGGTTGGCGACTCTCTTCTGAATCCTGTCCAGGAGCGAGAGACAAGCAGAAGATGCGCCAGCCCAGATGTGACATCAGCACTCGATACATGGGCGAATAGTGGCCTTATAGAGGTATAGGATACTATCAGGTGTAAGTAGTTTTCTAGCACGGCAGAGGGAGCCAACATTCCTTGCTGCAGCCTGGGCAATGCTCTCAATGTATATATTCCAGTTCATATTCCCTGTAAACGTTAGGCCAAGGAGTTTAAAAGAAGTACTTTCAGGCAATGTGTTCTTGACCATTGCTATTGGTGGTAGAGAAGGTTTCTTGTAGTTATTGAAGGAAACAAGCTTAGTCTTAGCAGCATTGAATGTGACCATCCATTTTTGTCCCATTCCACTACAGATTGGAGGTCATCCTCTAGTGTTTCTGCCATTTCCTTGGATATGTGTTCATTTGTTTTCCCCTCATATCTGTTATAGAGAGTGGTGTCATCGGCAAATATACCCATCTCCGAAACAATTTTATCAGGGAGGTCATTTATGAATATCAAGAATAATAGAGGTCCAAGTATAGACCCCTGAGGTACTCCCGCATTTATATCATATTGTTTAGATGTACGACCGTCGAGGACAACTTTGATTTTTCTATTACTTAAGAAGGATTTAATTACATTATGAATTCTTTCAGTGATTCCATATGATCTAATTTTCCTTAGAAGACCATCGTGCCACACCCTGTCAAAAGCCTTAGATATATCAAGGGCCACCGCTCTACCCTCCCCTGTTTTGTCCAATGAACGGTATATACGTTCAGAAACTACAGTTAAGATATCTGCTGTTGAACGGGCTTGCCTGAATCCATATTGTTTGTCAGTCAGGAGTTTAGCAGCTGTTAGGTGCTGGACTAGGGCTTGATTAACTAAGGACTCAAATATTTTGGCGAAAAGCGGGAGGAGGCTAATGGGGCGATAATTTAGTGGGTCAGTTCTTTCACCAGAATTCTTGAAGACTGGTACCACAGAGGCGGTTTTCCAGCAGTCGGGAAAACAAGATTCGTTAAGGCATTTATTGTAAAGTTTGGACAGAACTGGAGCAACCTCGGCAGAGCATTTTTTTAATAGCACACCCGGGATGAGATCTGGTCCACATGCTTTTGAGGTGTCTAGGTTTTTTATAATAGCATGTACCTGAGAAGGAGTGATTTTCAAATCGTCTAGTGTGGCGTCTGTTTGCAGAGGAAAATCAGGGAGGGAGTGGTGTACCGGGTTCAGTGTGGGGGTTGAGGCAAGGAATGCCAGGTGCTGCGTGTGCTCTCCGCTAAGGTCGGTATTGTTTCCACTCATCATGGACTTCTCCTTGCCACTGGATTCAAGCAGTGCATATTTAGGAGAGGTTTGGTTTGAGATTGCGCAAGCCTTTTACTCCCAATTACTCGCACAGCTACTCTTACAGGAAGTATCCATTGTTTTTTAACTGAACTGAGACATCGAATTCCAGTTGATGACACAATTCGCACATCTAAACTTATGTATTTATTTATTCCACTGTATATCAAGTTCTGTAAAATAACTTTTACTGTTTTATATTCTGAATTCCAAAAATGAATTTATTAGAAAAGGCATTTTCATTTTATTATAGCATATCTTTCATTGGATCAGACCGACGATACGCTATTTATTCTAATTTCCAATTGCTTTTCATGTGCAATCACGAATGTTGATATTTATCAGCAATATAATAAATGAGGGTTTTTTTAAAGAGAAATGTCTAATATATTAATTTTCACCTTTCAAATTTTGACTCTTTCAGTAAACCTTAAAAATGTAGGATAATATGGTTACATTACAAGTTATTGTTGTTTATATCTGATCGTTGCAATGTTATGTCAAATAATGATTTGTGAATTCTTTATCATTTAAGGTAAATATTTTTATACTGTGTTTTCTTGTTGATAAAAATTTCTCTAATTTTATTAGAATTTAATTATATGATCTCGAAAAATCACTTCCATTTGGCAATAATAGTTTATATATATATATTTATTTATATATATATATATATTATATACATATATATATATATATATATATATATATATATATATATATATATATATGGGGTGACAGAGAGAGAAAGGAAAGAATGGGTGTTTTATAGAGGCAGTGAACTTAAAATTAAAATATATAACAGAAACGGTTTTTTATTATACAAGTAGGGGGTTTATTCTAAAGATTGGTTTTTGGCATTCATAATAAAATTTCCGGCATATAGCTCAGCGACTCGCGCGTAAATGGCGTAATTTATGGGTTCAATTTTCATAAACTCTACTAATTAATTTAGTCTGTATTTCGACAATAAAGCGTGGAATGTTGTATTTCAATGGATCTATTTAGTCTGGAATATCGTCATAAACATCTTATGAATAAGGTGGCCAGTTTACAGCCAATTATATGAATTGATTAGTCCATCAAATATTTGTTTCAGTAAATTGATCGTATATCACGCTGTCTAGCATGTGACTATGTCCTGCTGAAGCCCCGTGAATAATTGCCAAATCAAGCTCAATTCAGCATAATCGATGGTTGTCAAATCTGCAATTGAAGAAAACAAAGTTGTCAATTTAAAGTTCGCGGCTTTTAAAAGCACACTTTATATATATATATATATATATATATATATATATATATATATATATATATATAAACTCTCGCTTCTCCTACTTTGTACCTCAGTACTCATTTACAATGAGTGATTTTTTCTGACTAAGGGAGAAGAAAGAAAAAGCTGTATTATTGGTCGGCAGAATTTTTGCGTAAACGTAGCCTGAGATGTCGGAAACTTTCTGTTTCTAAGTCTATCCTTGTGGCCATGGGGGTTATCTGCCTGATACTTCGGGACCCGAACATTTGATTAACCACTAAGGAGGCTGTCCTATCAGCAGGTGCAAAGTACTAGGGCTACTATATTGTCATTTGGTGAATGGATTCTGCACCATGCAGTAGCTTATGGGAGGACTTTTCGATGCAGTATTAGTGGATAATTGTTATGGCTTTACCTTATCATGTGCTACAAAAATATTTCATCGTTTCTTTTTCTCTTTTACTTTCCCTCACTACCCTGCCCTAACCAAGTCTGCCGACCTGTTCCACAAATCCCAAAGCGCCATCATGAAAAGTCTCCAAAAAACACACGAATAAACCCAGAACTTGAACTTCCAACCTAAACTCCCACTACCGGGTCTCCTTCTCCAGCATCAGGGGTCTACGTTCCAACCTTCTAGAGATTGAAACCCAATTACAGGAGACTAACTCAGACCTATTATTCCTAGGCGAAACTGGCACTGGACCGACTATTTCCCTTAATGAGTTCGTAATTAAAGGATTCTCTAAATTAACATCCAAATCTGACCCCCAAGATCGACATGGACATCGAATATGTGCTTACATTAAAGATGGCTTTCAATATGGTGGGGGAATCTCTAGAGAAGACCCTAATTTACCCTTCATGTGCTTCCAGATTGCACTTCATCACACCACTGCGTTTATATTTGCCCTCTATCGCCCCTATAACAGCGGAGTTACTATCTTTAAAAGCATATCTGAAAAAATTAACCACATACTGTCTGCTCATCCTTCGTCAAACACTCACCACTGTGAAGACTTCAATGTTCACAATGTGGAATGGTTAACCAACTCAAACAAAACAGATGATGAGGGGAGGTTCTGTCACGATTTCTCCATTACTTATGACCTCAATCAGATTGCTCACGAACCCACCCATATACCCGACACTGACGGTCAGTATGCAAGCCTTCTAGACCTTTTTATCACAATTTGCCCTGAGCTGTGTTCATCTTCCGTCCTGTCTCCTTGAGATCTTCCGACTACTCGGTTGTATCAGTTAAGGTAAGAACAAAATGTAATAAGTCAGATGTACCTCTCCATCGTACAGTATATCGATACTTTATGGCTTACTAGGATTGCTTCCGTACATAAAAATAATGTGTACTCTATAGTATCAGACATAACGAAATGGTTAATTGTAGATATAGACTGTTTCATACTCTTCAAACAGATCCAGCAAAATCCAAACAGCCAGCCATTGTTCCTTTCACAATGTGCTGCTGCCATTGTACACAGAAATCACTTTTTTCATAACTACTAACATAATAGATGTACTGAAACTAAAGATGCTTTCAGGGCTGCCAGCAACCACTGTAAAAAAGTAATAAAGAACACAAGAGAGTTGTATGCTCAGTCCGTTCAGACCAAAGTAGCTGAGCAGCGGTTTGGTTCCCATAAATTTTAGCAAATAGCAAATAGTCCCGAACAGAAGCATGTGCTTTATCCGAACCATTATCAATGATGCTGAGATAATCTTTATCAGCCTCAAACAAAGCCAAGAATTTTGCTGCTAATTCTACCCTATGCGACCAATGCCATCAATCCCCAGTATTTTCTCCTGTATCAGAAAACACGCCATGCGACATATAAATATGTGTGCGTGATGTTGTCAAGCTAAGCAAAAATTCCAGTAAAGCAACTGGCCTTGACTTCATTCCAATTATAGTGCTGAAAAAGCTTCAACTAGAACTAGCTCCTATATTTACAAAGCTTTTTAAGCAATGTCTTAAGGAGAATTGCTTCCCAAAATCCTGGAAAACCTCATCAGTATGTCCTGTATTTAAAGAATTAAGGTGATCGATTATATTCCTCTCAGTGCAGACCAATCAGTCCCCTGTGCATCATGAGTAAGTTGTTGGATTCTGTGTTAAATAGAGAAGTAGTCAACCACCTCAGCAAAAATAACATTATTAATGATATGCAATATTGTATCCGTTCTGCTAGATCTACAACAGATGAGTTAACAGTTATATCATAGAATTAGTGAATCTCTCGACAGAGGCTTCCTTTCTAGGGCAATTGCTTTCTAGGGCAATTGTTCTTGACATATCAAAGGCCTTATTAAAGGGTATGGCATGAAGGTCTAGTTCACAAGATTTCCAGCTACGGTATAACTGGAAATGTCTTCTCAATTATTAAATCATTTCTCTCTGATAAGTTCATGAGAGTAGTGGTTGTTGGGCAGAAATCAGAAGCTCACAGTATTAATGCTGCAGTCTCTCAAGGGTCCATCCTGGACCTAAATCTCTTCCTAATCCACATCAATGATCTCTCAAATCACATCCTTACATCATTCGTAGACATTTATGCTGACGACACTACCATCTATGGCAACACATCAAAAGTCGTAAATCACCAAGTTCTGTCTGATTTTCTCTACTTGATCTTGAGCACATAGTACAATGAGGAAAGAGGTGGATGGTTACTTTTAATGCATCTAAAACCAAGCTTCTACCTTTACATCATCAACGCTCTGGTCCCCGTCTAGCATCAATTGAAATGAATGGTTGGTTGGTTGTTTTGTTTTACGGCATATCAACCCTTTTCAGGTTATTTAATGCCGAATCTGGTGATTTTGAAGAACGATTTTTTTAATATAGTATATTTGTTTTTTAAGTCGTATTTTATTTAACCCATAGTTGGGACCCTAACAGGTGCTACCACTCGGGGTCAGAGTGGACCTGGGAGCAATGGCAATTAAAGGGTGGCTCCACACTCCCTAAGGCCTGCAAGCTGGGGCCCTCACCATCGGATATAGTTTAAGGTCATATCCAGGACCTGAAATGAATGGGAAGGCTCCATGTTTTGACAAGCTTCTGGGCTTGACCTTTACTCCTGATCTGAAATGGAACACGTAAATCAAATCTGTTACCAAGGTCGATGGAAAAATGGCGGGATATTTCTACCACTCCATCAGATATCTCAATGCTAAAACAATTCTCTATCTATATAAAAGCCAGGTGCTGTTGCCACAGATCTGCTAGATATAATTTATTCTGCCTTGACAGAGTTCAAAATAGACTTCGTAGTCTAGTAGGGGATGCCCTTTTCTTTTCCATGCAATCTCTTTCTCAGGGATGAGACGTTGCTAGCCTGTCTCTGCTTTATCGCTATTTTAATGGCAAGTGTGCGTGACCTTCAATCTATGGTCCCCAAACTTTCACAAAAACACACGTCTAGCCGAAACCACTATCAATAATTTCCCCCACTCTTTATCTGTGCCTAAACCTAAACGTATATTCAATGAACAAAGTTGTGGAACTCTTTTCTGTTTTCCAGCTGACTATGATATGCACGTCTTCAAGTACAACGTAAACAAATTCTTGATGAACCGTACCCTTAAACAATCCAATTTACCAAATTTCCACTATTAATATATATATATATATATATATATATATATATATATATATATATATATATACAAAAGATGAGCAAGAAAGGTCGCATATAGCTTTATTATATCATCAGATCAATTAGAAAAAATTAAGAAAGAAAACCCCGTTTAGGCCATAGCATTTCGAAGTTAATGTTTCTCGTCAAAAGAGGAGATCAGCCAGAGTTATGCAAAATGTAAACTATAGATAAAACTGGCTTAAGAAGATTTACATTAGAAATGAAGGAACCATATAAGATTTATTAAAGGAGAATAAAAAACTTTGAAATAAAAAAGTAAAATATAAGGAAAGTGTAAAGCATATCTGAATAGGAAAGAAAGAACAGGAGAATAAAAATCGGAAGGATAATATATAGGTAAGTAATAGTAAAAAGGAAATAGGAATCACTAAAACATAATGGAATCATTAAAGAAGAAAAAACAATAAAAAAAAAGAAAAGGAGTGGGAAGAGAGAGGGAAAAGTGAAAAAAGTAGGAATGAAGACAGAAAAATTAACATTTACGGAAATACGTATATATTTTTTAATCCGAACGTGAAGGAAACAAAATCCAAACTTTAAGTAATCCACTTTAAAACCCTTAAAATGTTCAGAGAATTTTGAAAATAAAATTATACAAATTCAAGTGAAATCCTCAGAAAAAGTGTTCCGAAGAGCAAAGAATGTGCCAACTGTCCAAAAATACCGAACAGTAAAAATGTGTGGAGAATAAAGTCCAGGTAAAATCCTTGCAAACCTGATAAAATTCTGAAAGTGTATCCGAGATTAGAACAGGTAAAAAATCTCAAACAGAAAGTTAGAACAACTCCAAGAAGTGGTAGGTTTCCCTCCCTTTAAGGTGGGCATTGATATTAAAACAAATGATTGAAATATACGAACAATTTCCAGAGCATTTCCTAAATAGGAGGATCAACAGAGCAGTTGCAAAAGCAGGCAAAGTCACATTCCTGTCCGCGTGGATACAGTATATCGATGTAGAAATTGGATTTAAAAGAAATACATGGTATAGGACTATCAGATGAGGAAAAGTGAAAAACTGCGAGAATCTAGTATAACAAAATCAAATAAAATCAGATTTAAAAAAATAGAAAATCCTGCAGATATTAGTCTATCAGGAACCAGTAATCAATCGAAAATTAGGTATCTCAAAAACAAATACCCAGATATCGAGTGTAGGAATAAAAAAAGACTGGATTGATCAAATTCATATTCAAGGAACTCCAAAATCGAAATGGGTTCAACAAGGAGCTATAGCCATATTTATCAGTAGTAATAGAAAAAAAGAATGCTAAAAGATTTGACCTTCAGATACAAATGTTGATTTAAAGGTGATAAAAGCAGATATTTAAATATTAAAATGGGGGAAAGAGAATATAAATTATATATTTAAAAAAATTAATAAAGCTAAGAGAAAAATAAATGGAAAAAAATAACGATGAATGTAAGTAAAAAGTAAATGTGTGAAAACAATAGAAAAACAGATAGATGAAAGAAAAATGAAAGAATAAAAGTGGGGTTGGGTTTAGCTTTATCTATCGTGATAAGTTTGCTTTGTTATAATTTTATTGTATATTTGTACATATTTATAAATAGACTCAGAGAGAGAGAGAGAGAGAGAGAGAGAAAGAAAGAAAGAGAGAGAGAGGGGGGTGAAAGAAATAGAGGAAGTGATTTCTTTTAATTATACCGGCTGTTTTCTCAGATTTCTTGTGTTGAAGGTTCATGATTCGTGTAATATGTCTCAACAGTGAAAATATTTTTAGGCACATATTTGAAGAAACACTCTTTGTATCTTTTACTATTGAAATTGTAAAACGAAAGATATCAACGCGAACAACGTATTCTACGTATATACGTTCCCTGCAGAAGCTACTGTCTCCGTGTCCGCTCTACATTTTCATATACATCATAGTGAGACGCATCTTGTTCACGCTGATTTAAAACCACAAAGTAATATCAAGTATGTCATCCATTTTTGCTCAATACATCATGTATATATCATCACACAAAGTAGCCTTTAACATTGATATGTATCCTTGTGACATGTACGTGTGTGTTCGTAGTGATACACCGTGCTTCAGCACTATATATTTGACAAATCAAATATATTCTTTGTAATCGGGCCAAAAATTATTTGGTTTCATTTTAATAAAATGTAAATTAAGCAATATATATATATATATATATATATATATATATATATATATATATATATATATTGCTGAGGCTCGGTTATTATTTCAACTTAAAACTATGTTATAATATTTATTTACACTTTTCAGGCCCCAGTAAGAAAATGACGATCATTGTTAGTGATAACGTTCGAGCTTGTGTTGCCAGAGGAAGGGAGTACGCATTAGGACTGGCATTTTCCTTCATGGATGGATGTATCAGATATAACTGTGAATGTCATTCCGATGGATCCTGGGAATGTCCGGCTGAGAGAGCAGAGGACATTTGCCAAGATGAACGAGATAGACAACCTACCACATATCCAGATCATACCAGGACAGAAAATACACGAAGTTAGTCAATTTTAGCTGATACACATATTTATGATGTTTTTAAAACAATATCTTTATACCAAATCATATTTTTTGTTCAGTCTTATCGCTTATTTTTACGCTATTATAAATTTCAGCTCATACAAGGACGAGGGTCGTTGCAGTCGGTACTGTGATCAGACATTGTACAGTAGATGGAAACCAATATCCGGTGGGACGTCCATTCTCTTTCACTGAAAACTGCTTCAGGTTTAACTGTGAATGCCAATCTGGCGGATCATGGGAATGTCCTTCTGAACGCTCGGAATACATTTGCGAACTTAAACCAGGACAAAGGATCGTAAGAGGTACATTTGGAATTTGGCTTTTTGTTTTCGTCTAGTTAAGAACATAAATATAAATTAAGGTTCATACCGACCTCTTTTCTATCATTGATAGAATTGGATGTAGTAAATCATCATTGAATGATTGGATGTCGTAAATCATATGTCTTTTTATTCTGTCTACATTTCTTGGGTAATATGTAACTTGTAATATATTTAAATATTTATTTACACTTTTCAGGCCCTAGTAAGAAGATGACAATCATTGTTAGTGATAACGTTCGAGCTTGTGTTGCCAGAGGAAGGGAGTACGCATTAGGACTGGCATTTTCCTTCATGGATGGATGTATCAGATATAACTGTGAATGTCATTCTGATGGATCCTGGGAATGTCCGGCTGAGAGGGCAGAAGATACTTGCCAAGATGAACGAGACAGACAACCTACCACGTATCCAGATCATACCAGGACAGATACTACACGAAGTAAGTAAATTGAATTTAACAACAAACATTTATTAATTTTCTAAGAACAACATTATTATACCAAATTAATCTATTTATTTAACTTCATGGCTTATAAACTATTATAAATTTCAGCTCATACCAGAACGAGGGTCGTTGCAGTCGGTACTGTGATCAGACACTGTACAGTAGATGGCAACCAATATCCTGTGGGACGTCCATTCTCTTTCACTGAAAACTGCTTCCGGTTTAACTGTGAATGCCAACAAGACGGATCATGGGAATGTCCTTCCGAACGCTCAGAATACATCTGTGAGCTTCAACCAGGACAAAGGATTGTCAGAGGTACGTTTCCGATGACGCATCTTTAATCTATAAATATAAAAGCGAAAATGGGTGTATGTATGTGTGTTTGTTTGTATGTATGTGTGTTTGTATGTCTCGCAAAACCTTTCCACACGGATCACGGATTTCCGCCAGACTGGTATCATTTTAAACTTCCAACCTTCGCCCGACAAATACCGAAAAATTGGCCAAAGACGTTAATTCCTTCACCCTGAAATCAGTAGTTTTCTACAGGGGGGGGGGTCAGCAAAAACCGTTCTCTATGACGAGTTCGCTTCTACGCATGCGTCATACGACCTCGTAACATGATTTCCTTTAAATATTTGGAAAAGCAACACAATTTCGGCAGCATCGTCTTAGCTCAGTTGCTTAGAGCGCGGCCTCATTATCTAAACGTTTTGGGTTCGAATCGTGTTGTGAGATGTCTTTTTTTTCGATTTTTTTTTTCAATTTTAATATTAAAACAGGCTTATTTAAGCCAGTTTTTTTTTAAATTTGTTTTTCAGATTTTTAAAGAGTTTAACGTTCGCTTTTCTGTTTTCTTTTTTTGTTGTTATTTTTCCCCATTTTTACATTTAACATCGTTCGTTTGCCTTATGTTAGTTTTTTTTTTACCTCGCTTATTGTTATGTTTTGATTAACCCCCCCCCGCCCGAGCACACACACCTCCAAACATCCGGGCAACGCCGGGTACCCCCGCTAGTATTTTTTAAAACTCAACTTTGCGCTTTTATAGCCTTTGATGTGTACGATGCTTATTACTCGCACATCCATATTAATTTATTTACTCTTATGTATTCGAACTCACCAAATATTTCTCATGTGTTTATTTTTTTAATTTAAAAATATCAAATTTATTGGCACATTTCTTCTTGTTTCAATACGTCATTTATTTCATGAGAACAACATTAATTCTTTACTCTTATTGTCAGTAGCATCACATGTGCACAATCGATTTGTATTACCGATTGAATAAATTAAGTTTTCAAGTGAAATTTCTATATATAAACTTCCAAGTATTCTTGCATGTTCGGCTATTTAAGTGGACCTTAATATTAATAAATCCTGATTGAACCTACTTAAATTTTCATACCTTGCTACCGACCTTTACTCGCGTATTGAAGACTGTTTAAGTAAATACTTATAAAAATCTTTACACGATATATTATACCGCCTTATAATATTATACACAGGGTGTTTTTAGAGACGTCGAAATTTAAATAATTAAATCACAGAAAAATATTTATATCATACAAATATGTGGCTTATGGTAAAGATTAATCTTTAGAATTTTTAGGTTTGTAGGTTCGATCCACGGTTGTGAAAAGGGGGATGTCTAGCTGTACTGATGAGTTATGATACAAGGAAATAGTACTGTATGTGGATCTCTCTCTCTCCCTCTGTCCCTCTCTCTCTCTCTCTCTCTCTCTATATATATATATATATATATATATATATATACATATTTATATATATATATATATGCATATGATGATTGCAACGTCTTGTCAGACGAGTGCCACTCCCTCAGAACTTTTAAAATCCATGAGCCCAAATGTCTGAGGGAGTATCTATACGAATATGATGTTACAGAGTCTTAGCTTTGTACGACAGCTAAGTCTCTCTCTCAGTTCAAAATGTTGAGATCCAGCAAGAGCAAGATAGCCAGCAACAAATTAAACTACAGACCAGCTTAATGCGGGTACTGGTCTTCCGCTTTATGGTTTTTTAAATCAGAGATTTGCTTCTCCTAGAAAGGTTGCCTTCACCACGGCTTACGGGAGCCCTCTCTACCCCAATACACATACACACACACACACACACACACACAAATATACACGGTGCTAGTTGGCCGTTGACCCAGAAAAAGAGTTCATTCGCCCTTTGGAAGGCCTTGTTTTTAATCCTTCAGGGAGACTAGCCGCCCTCCTCACCAAACAAGTCGGGTGGGGGAACCAGTTTAGTTGCCGGTGACTCGACCATGAGGCAGGTAGTACTGGGTTACATGGTACCAGTAGCATATGACATGACCTGACATAATATGCATATATACATATATATATATATATATATATATATATATATGTATATATGCATATATATGTGTGTGTGTGTGTGTGTGTGTGTGTGTGTGTGTGTGTGTGTGTGTGTGTGTGTGTGTGTGTGTGTGTGTGTTAATTACGTATCATCTCTGATTTATCGAGTTGAGGGTTAATGTTTTTATTTAGTAATATACCTCACCGGTATAACTGAAAACTAAAACAACATTGCATCAATTATTAATTAATTTCAACAAGAATTATATAATCAAAGCAGTTTACATATATAGAAACTGTTTCGACAGATTTCATTATTTAACTACAAATTAATAACTCCTCCTACTATTTACGTGTAAAACCGTGTGTTACTACACAAAGCAATACCCACACTTAGATATAAATTACTTTCACTACGATACAAGATAAAAAAAGAGATATGTCAGAAAAGTCGACTATCCCGGGTTATATATAACGTTAAACACATTTAAATGCGTATTTATATCTTTCAGGGCCCAGTAAGAAAATGACGATAATTGTTAGTGATAACGTTCGAGCCTGTGTTGCCAAAGGAAGGGAGTACTCATTAGGACGTCCGTTCTCTTTTATGGACGGATGCATCAGATATAACTGTGAGTGTCATTCCGATGGATCCTGGGAATGTCCAGCTGAGAGAGCAGAGGACACTTGCCGAGATAACCGAGACAGACAACCTACCACGTATCCAGATCATACCAGGACAGAAAATACACGAAGTTAGTTAATTGAATTTAACAACAAACATTTATGAATTTTCTTATAACAATATTGTTATACTAAATCAATCTATTTATTCATCTTTATCGTTTATAAACTATTATAAATTTCAGCTCATACCAGAACGAGGGTCGTTGCAGTCGGTACCGTGATCAGACACTGTACAGTAGATGGCAACCAATATCCGGTGGGACGCCCATTCTCTTTTACTGAGAACTGCTTCCGGTTTAACTGTGAATGTCAATCTGACGGATCATGGGAATGTCCTTCCGAACGCTCAGAATACATCTGTGAGCTTCAACCAGGACAAAGGATTGTCAGAGGTCTGATTTTAATTAATTTGTGTCCATGAAATAATATATATATATATATATATATATATATATATATATATATATATATATATATATATATATATATATATATATATATATAATAGCACGGCTACCCAGCGTTGTGAAATTAAAAAAAAAATTATTTAAAAAAGCAAAATTATAGATGTTTATTAGCGTTTGTAACTATTTTGCACCCTCTCAATGCAGGATAAAAATATTCTTGGTCGTTTATGGCCTTTCCAGTGTTGCCATAGATGGTAGTTAGCATTAATGTCTACGAATGATCTGAGGCAGGGTTCATAATTCTCTTTTATATCTCCACAACAGGAAATGCATATATTTGAAGAATTAAACCTTATAAAATGATAATAATCATTAGAATCTTGTCACAAATTAAATAATCAAATGGGTATACAGAGATCGATTCAATTGATTCAGTTATTTCATAATCATTTATACATTAAGCTTTGTATGTATTAATTCACATAGCAATCCATACACATATAGATCTTTATAAGATTTATACAATTGTACTAAGTTATTCCCAACACGTATTTTACATTTTACTAGCAAGGAGACTCGACGTTTGCCGTAATTGAATAACGATCAACGAATGTTTTACATTCCCAATACAATTATTGTCATTCAAATCAGCGGAATTGACCATTTTTCAATCAAATCGATCGATTTGTTGCATGATTTAATTGAGGACCTACCCGCGTACATCGGGAGGAAGTTTCATATACCTTTCTCGCCATAAATTAGTCTACAATGGATTCTAGTCTAGCTTGCACTGTAGAGAACATGCTATCAATTTTACAAAATTGTTTCTATAGTATAACTTGAATTAAAGTTTAAAATTCAAGAGTAAAGTATCATGGTTCAGTTGTGCTCTAAAAAGAAACATTTATTTTGAACGCGCTTCTGTCTTATCAAAGAACCTAGTGTTGATTTTATACACCAGGCCTTTCTGATTGTGTGGTGATAAAACTTCTCAAATGCACTGGTGCTGTTAGGCTGTATAAGGATGTTAACTTTGGTCAAAATCAGACTGACCATTTTTAATAGAATTTTCCGATAATCGATTTTATATACTTACTGGAGGCATTCCGATACAAAACTAAGTCTGAATCTAAGAACACTCCCATTTGTGTGAACTTTTTAAAAGATCCGGCCAGTAGTTTCGGAGTTTATATGGAATGAACACACAAACACATCCAAACACATAGAGACATATACAAATATAAGTAGAGGGTATGGGTCTTAAGCAAATATTATCTTAAATTAGAAAAAAGAGAAATCATTTTAATAGAAAAAATTATTTACGTTTCGTTTTAATAAAATATAACATAAATAAAAACAGATCTTTTGTCGGCGAATATCTCCTTTGATCTATAAAGTTGACCATATTACAATGTGTATTATATCTTTCAGGTCCCAGTAAGAAGATGACGATCATTGTTAGTGATAACGTTCGAGCCTGTGTTGTCAGAGGAAGGGAGTACTCATTAGGACACTCGTTCTCTTTTATGGATGGATGCATCAGATATAACTGTGAATGTCATTCCGACGGATCGTGGGAATGTCCTGCTGAAAGAGCAGATGATACTTGCATAGATGGACAAGACAGACAACCTACCACATATCCAGATCATACAAGGACAGAAAATACACGAAGTTAGTCAATTTCACGTGTTAACAAATTTTTTATCTCCATGCATAATATATTGATTGCAGAAATTCTCCTCTTGGACCAAAGTACCGTAGGTTGTCATTAACAGATGGCACATACAAATCTATTATGCCTAGACTATTAGCCACTATCTAATGTGATTTCAGACACATTTAGTCGTTATAATAAAATCCTACATTTCATCCTAAGAGCAATATCATCACAATCGCAACCATCTTTAGAGGAAGTAGTTCATTTCCCCCCTCTAAATATCAAGGCCTCTTTCCACATCCAGTTATCACCGAGAGGAATTCTGCACATTCGACAGATATGGGGTTTCACCCATCGAAACTGGACCATAAACACATAGACATAACATAATCTTTCTCTTTTCCGATTCCAAAAAATAAATTCTCCCCAGACTAACTCCGTTTAATCTGATTGGCTGAATTCTGACCATTCCTATCTTCCTAATTTACAGTATTCGCATTCTAAAGGAATGCTAATGTGCCATTTAAATATGGCGTCGCAATGATGCCCACTTTTGCTGAGTAAATTGCTGCGTTCATTTTCATACATTTACGGCGTAAATTTGCATTTCCTCTCTCTCTATCTCTATTTCTCTTTCTCTCGCTCCCGATATCTCTCTGTATATATTTTCCCCAATTCTCACTTTCTTGATCTCTCTTTTGCTTGCTCTGTTTCTCTCTTTCTCTTAATCTTTCTCTATCGATTTTTATATTTCTTTTTATGCTGAAAAAGAAACCATTTTACTGCGATGCCGAAAAAAAACATTTATTTCCTTTCTCTCTCTCTCTCTCTCTCTCTCTCTCTCTCTCTTTCTCTCTCTCTCTCTTTCTTTCTCTCTCTCTCTCCCTCGATGGCTCGCTTTATGCATTTGTTCCAGTAATTAATTATATTTTTTAAACATGGTAATGCTTTTTATATGTCCTTTATTTAAACCTGCACAATCTACTACGATCGTTGCCGAATGAAAAATAAATGTTTCGGCAATGTCATCTTCTCGACATTGTGCACACTTTAACTTTTTTATGGGAGGGGTAAATTTGTATATAAGATCCATTTCTACAATTTTCTTTAGAATGACCACTTTTGTAAATTTTCGACTATGCTGATTAAGAAAATTTCATTCAAATTTTGACACACAAGTATAATGGGCATATAAACACCAGTATTATGCAGTGTAATTCACTTGTTTCCAGATTTGTACGCACACACGATAAATCAATTTACTTCTCTCCTACCGACACTGCCAACATCTATTTTTTTAGTATTTGTGGGTATGCTTACAATGATTATCACGGTTAAATTTGGGGAAATTACCCCCACTCCAAAAGGGTTGTCTACTTCAAAAGCCGTTCTTTACATGGAGATATTGGCAGAGTATATCCCGGAAGCAGTACTTAACATGGCGAACTTGAGTTGTCTATTCCAAACACCGTTCTTAACATGACAGTACTCAAAGAAGTCAAGTGAAGTGAAAAAGTCGTCATTGTTTTGTTTTACACGTTAAAAAAGGACGACATAAAACTGTAATTTACTTTAATACCATTGATGGAAGAGTTGAAATAAAGAAACACGCTTGAACAGCAAACGGAAACAGCTAAGACTGTTAACCACTGATTTCGATTACTCTAAATAGTTCATATACAGTGAGAATCCCTAACCTCTAAAACTTCTGTTTTTGCTTTCCATTATTATTCTAATGGACCATTTTCCGCAATTTTATTAATTCATACTAATTTACGCATTCCCTTACTTGCTTTTTGATATTAAAACAGTATTTACATGTTATCACCCCAAACCAACGCAAATCGCCAGTAAAACAGAGATTATTTCATTTCGGCCACGGCCGCTCGTGTCCGCAACTGTTCAGGGACGGCAGTAGCCACTAAAAAACAATCATAGTTTACTTTTTGCTGGGGAGTGGGCAGGCTTCCATCGGGCAACGCCAGATAACGGGCCCTGCTAGTTCTTTTCATAAAATATAATTATACAAAAACAATTTTTTTTAAAACATTATCACTTATAAATTATTATAAATTTCAGCTCATACAAGAACGAGGGTCGTTGCTGTCGGTACTGTGATCAGACATTGTACAGTAGATGGAAATCAATATCCTGTGGGACGTCCATTCTCTTTCACTGAAAACTGCTTCCGGTTTAACTGTGAATGTCAATCCGACGGATCTTGGGAATGTCCTTCCGAGCTCTCTGAATACATCTGCGAACTTCAACCAGGACAAAGGATCGTAAGAGGTACTTTCTCATTACGTTTTGATTCTATTTTCGGATATATATATATATATATTATATGGAAAAATGCGCGCATGAAAAGTAATATTCTTAAGATTTTATTAAACCTGGAAAAGTAAAGGACAAGAAATTCAACCTGGAAAAGTAAAGAACAAGATATTCTAGTAAAGTAAAAAATAAGAATTTTTTGGACTTAAAATATTGCAGCTAAAAATAAAATTTGAATATTGATAAATATTTTATTTATTATTTGCATATGTTGTTGTTTATTGTTGAGTTAGAAAGGGTGTCAGTCGCTGGATTGAACTTATTCCCCCCCCATTATTTGCATATATTTATGTAGTGAAAATTGTTTGGATAAAATTAATTCATTAGTTAGTTAGTTAGTAGATGGAATTAATAATTTTATAATTTGCATAAAAATTAATAATTTTATTATATCATAATTAGGATCATTTAATTCTTTCTAACTCTCCCTGTGTGTGTGTGTGTATTATAGATATATATCTATAAAATGAACGTGTCTGTGTGTGTATATTTCCCTACGTAATAACTCTGTCAATTTTAAGTCTACATATTCGAAATTTGATATACAGGGTACTGATATTTGTTATCCATTTTTGGCCAAAAGTTTGGCTGTTAATGGGTCAAAGTTCAACGATTTGACCTTTGAGAACTCTACCAAACTCCTCCGACAATTTTGGGCCTAAACACTTGAAGTTTTAGATATAGGTTCCTTGGACATGGATCTAACTTAATAATTTGATTTGAGCCCAAAACAATAAATGTTTAGGGGTCATAATAGGGCTCAAAGTTAAACAATTCTTTTTGCTGAGCATATACTTCCAAACACTCAGGCAACGCCATGCTGAAATGCTAGTATATATATATATAAGTGAACGTGTCTGTCTGTGTGTGTGTGTGTGTGTGTACATTTCCCTACGCAATAACTCAATTTTCAGTCTACAGACTCGGAACTTGATAGACAGAGTACTGCGATTTGGGAAAATCTTTGTAATTTGTTTTCGGCCAGAAATTAAGCTGTTAAGGGGTCAAAGTTCAACAATTTGACCTTTGCGAACTCTACCAAACTCCTCTGACACTTTTGGGTATAAAGAATTGAAATTTTACATATAGGTTCCTTGGACATGGATCTAACTTAATAACTTGATTTGAGCCCAAAACAATAAATGTTAAGGGGTCATAATAGGGGTCCAAGTAAAAGAAAAATTACCTCTGCGGTTTCGACCAAATTACTCAGACAATTTCTATTCTAAACATTTGAAATTTTACATAAAGGGTATTCAGAGAGAGGGCAAGCTTTTTAATCGGTTTGGGTCGAAATTTTTTGTTACCAATATATGTATGCATGTATGAATGTATGTATGTATGTATGTATGTATGTATGTATGTTTGCATATTTGCCTAAAACTTTCGACAAGAGCGACGGATTTTTACAAAACCAGTATCGTTTTGAAGTTCGACCTTTTAGACGACAAATATCGCAAAATCGGCTAAAAAGATTACTATCTTCACCTTCAACTGGGCACTTTTCTACAGGGGAGGGGTCGCTTTTTTCGCCAATATTTTTGAAAGTCATCCTCTCCGTTCGATTGCCTTGCCTAAATTAAAACTTACGTCACTTCTGGTTTAACGGTGGTCGTAACAGCGAAGACGTCAGGTTTTTTCCCGTTCTTTTCTCCCTTCGCGGTACGGGTTCGAGCCTGCGTTCCTACTACAACTTTTATTTATTTATTTATTTGCTCAACACACACCTCCAAACATCCGATCAACGCCGGGTTGAAATGCTAGTATATATATATATATATATATATATATATATATATATATATATATATATATATATATATATATATATATAAAATCATCCACAAACAGTAATGTTTCGTTGTTTCACAGCTCATCCGTCCGGCTAGACAAGCAACTACCTCAAAACAATCGGAGCTTCTAACCGTTGCGCTATACGGCTGCTGCTATGCGGATTGTTAACAATATTTTGACATTGTCCAAAGTACTTAAGCTCATTTTGTTTGCACAAAGATCATTGCTTCATACGCTAATGGTAATATCAATTCCGAAATGCTCAACCTAAGATAAGGAGCATTATATATATATATATATATAAGTAGTGGTTCATGCCTTCCCATACGCTAATGGTAATATCAATTCCGAAATGCTCAACCTAAGATAGGGAGCATTATATATATATATATATAAGTAGTGGTTCATGCCTTCCCATTTCCTGTTATTGAAATATTAAACTCAGTAGGGTTGACAGTCGTATAAGATGTATTATTAATTGTGTAGTGATGGTTGCTACCGATATTATCAGTCACACACCCATATTAAAACTTCATGTAGTACATAAATCTGTTCGAAATTAGTTCAATTGTTTATACTCTGAATTTAAAAACATATTTTTCGTTTTTCGATTTTTTAAAATTATTTTTTCAATGTATATGACTATATATTCAGTCTGGTTTAATTTGCTTATCACGGATACTGATATTTTTCTTAATGGTAAAAAAGACGTTAATAGTATTTTTCACATATTCATTTTGAATTCGCAGGGCCTGTGGAAATTACACTGAAAGAGAAATATATTTAATCAACAAATATGTTTTGACAAAGCTGATACGTTTGTGGATAGCACAAAAAATAGAAATTACACAGAATCAAATCGCGGCAAATATGAGTTCATCATTTTTATGGAAATAGTGTCCATTGTATTTTAGATATATCATTGACCCAAATGAGATAAATTAATAAGTACTAATAAATATCCAGAAAGTAATATTATGCTACATAGTTCAATATAAATAACACAATAAAATTATATGCGGCAAGTTATTCTTTCAGTTCAGCACCTCTTGGACAAGAAACAATGTTTCCTATTTTTTCGAATATTCTCTTCTGTTACATAATGTTTTGCTGACTTCTTTCTCCGATGAAGAACAACTGCACGTCGAAATTAATACGAGTTCCTAAATCACCCTATCATAACATTATATACCGTATAATCTAGTTGACACACCGGTTCCCTTTAGATCATCGAAGTTAAGCAACGTTGAGCCTGGTCAGTACTAAAATGGGTGACAATTTGGAAATTCCAGGTGCTGTATGTACTCTCCACTTTTCTCAGCATTGTTTCCAGTCGTCCTCGACTTCTTGCCACTGGACTCAAGCAATGCTAATTCAGGAGAAGTATGGTTTGGGATTGCAAACCCTTGCCATCCAATTACACGCGCAGCTACCCTTGCAGAGGGGGGATCAATTGTCTTTTGGAAACTGAACGGAGGCTTCTACAACACAGATCATTATTGTAATGATATTCGAAAACTAGGCTACTCTCATATTCTTGTCCTGGTTTGTCAGATTGGCATTTTTAAAGCCAAATTTCTCGAATTTGTTTTTTCTGAAGTAGTTTGACCTTCAAAATTTGTATTCGACCGATTTCAAAGCGTAACATATACACTAAGGAAGGAACAGGCAGAATATTGTATTCTTTTCTATTTTAGCTTTTAATTAGGATTTATATTTCAATAATTCTTTCAATATCGAAAATAATGACATAAATCAGCTATTCTTCAAAAAAGCATTAAGATACCAGCATTTGACTGACAATTCTGTTTTTTATAAAAGGAGATTCATAAATTTTTAATCATTTTGCAATTAAATGTTTTATAAAAATTATGTTTCGGGCGATTATTTATTTAAATTCACTTGAAAAGTTACTATATGTTGTTATACTACATGTTCCCTTGACCATATTTTTCAGGTCCAAGTAAGAAAATGACGATCATTTTTAGTGATAATGTTCCAACATGTGTTGTCAGAGGAAGGGAGTACGCATTGGGACGCCCCTTCTCTTTCATGGATGGATGCATCAGATATAACTGTGAATGTCATTCCGATGGATCCTGGGAATGTCCGGCTGAAAGAGCAGAGAATACTTGCCAACATGAACGAGACAGACAACCTACCACATATCCAGATCATACCAGGACAGAAAATACACGAAGTGAGTAAATTTCACGTAATCACAAATATTTATGAATTTTCTCATAACAACATTGTTATACCAAATCAACTTTTTTATTAAATCACATCGCTTATAAACTATTATAAATTTCAGCTCATACCAGAACGAGGGTCGTTGCAGTCGGTACCGTGATCAGACACTGTACAGTAGATGGCAACCAATATCCGGTGGGACGTCCATTCTCTTTCACTGAGAACTGCTTCCGGTTTAACTGTGAATGCCAGTCTGGCGGATCCTGGGAATGTCCTTCCGATCGTTCGGAATACATCTGCGAACTTAAACCAGGACAAAGGATTGTAAGAGGTCCGTTTCTAATTTCATTTTTTAATTTGAATTTCATCTATAGTCATCATACATCGAGTGAGCAAGATTCTCTTAATTTCAATTTCTTCTTGAGATTCGTTAAGCTTAAACCTTAAATTTGAAACATTTCCTAAAGTCAAAATATGCATTGGAATAAGGATTATTCGGTCAAGGTTTAGTATCATCCTATTTTAATTTTATTTTTTGTTAAAAACGATGAATGTGATGCAAAACTGTTCATTCTGGGAACTAATTTTAGTAGCGTATAAAATTACATCTTCACTTTCTATTCATTGTATGTTTAAACTTTTTTAATTTGATTTAAACGTTTATTTCATATCATTATTTTAATGAAAACATTATCACGCTAATGAAACTAATTATCATGATGTCATAACGGTGTACCCAGCAATACCATTATGTTTACAGTCACTAATCACTACAACTGTGTATTCAGTCAACATATTTTGATCTAAAATAGTGGTTTGAGCCTATCTTATGTAGCGGCGGTAGATATATTTAGATTTATATATATTTATACATTGATCTCTAGTGGTTATGTCAACGTGTGTATAACATTGCAGGGACCGTTCACAAGACATATATAGATTGCAAAACAATAGGTTCCATTCAGCCCGTTCTTTGTTCACCTCTTTGAACCATCGGACCTGGAATAAACATCTTCAACTTTATTCTGGTAGTCTCTTTCTTCTCGAATTTGTAAGCACTGTTCTTATTCACATTTTCTTCCTGTTGGCTTAACCCGCCTCCTGGTCGTTCGCAGACCAAACTTTTCTTGTCAGCTTCAAAAACCAAAGTCAAAGTACTAATTCAATTTCCGCGTCTCATTCTAGGATCCACGTCATCTTAAGTGACCTCTATAGCAAGCTGCTATTTTTTAAATTATTGTTATTAATTTTATCGTTATAAAACCCATTTTGTTGATACTATTTTTCCTAACCATTATCTTTCTAGTTTATATTTATATGAACATTCATTTCAACTATAATTTAATTTCAAACAATCTATTTATCTTTGGCTAGCAAGGTTGTCTGGCATCATTCGACATTACTTATGCTACACCAAGAAACATTCAGAACTTATAATGTGAAGTAAAATTCTCTCTTATTTCAATTCTCGGAATAAACTATAAAAAGAAAATATGACATAATAAAAAAATAATCTATTTATGTAGTGTATCAGTCACTCGGTTAACGCGATACTGAGTTGTCTGCAACTTATTTGTGTGAAGTTGAGTGCAGAAGAGACAAACAATGGTTACCGGTAACATAGATCAAACACACTGACTTCTCTTGACAACATGTACAGCTACATGCTGAAAGGAGTTGCAGGATAGGTCAGTGACTTTTTTTAGGTAAATTAAATAGGGGGCGTACGTGCATTGGATAATCTATAGTTCAGTACGAGTTCGTCAGTTCGACAGTCTAAAGTTTACGAGAAAATCTTGACTCAAGATGAGAAAACGAAAAAAGAAGAAAAAGAAAGCGGCTACATTAAATAGTATCTATTGAATGTAGTTACCTGAATCAATTTTTCCAATAAAGTTTTAAAATAAAACTGTAGTATTGTTTTCTTTTATCGTCCCATTCTGTAACCTTCAATTTATTTTAATATTTATTTACACTTTTCAGGCCCCAGTAAGAAAATGACGATCATTGTTAGTGATAACGTTCGAGCCTGTGTTGCCAGAGGAAGGGAGTACTCATTAGGACTGGCATTTTCCTTTATGGATGGATGCATCAGATACAACTGTGAGTGTCATTCCGATGGATCCTGGGAATGTCCAGCTGAGAGAGCAGAGGACACGTGCCAACATGGACGAGACAGACAACCTACCACATATCCCGATCATACCAGACCAGAAAATACAAAAAGTTAGTTAATATTTCTCTAAAAATAAACATTTGTAACTTTACTAAAAACAGCATCCATATAACAAATCATACATTTTATTGAATCTTATTGCTTCTAAATTATTTTTAATTTCAGCTCATACCAGAACGAGGGTCGTTGCTGTCGGCACTGTGATCAGACACTGTACAGTCGATGGAAACCAATATCCTGTGAGACGCCCATTCTCTTTTATTGAAGACTGCTTCAGGTTTAACTGTGAATGTCAATCCGACGGATCATGGGAATGTCCTTCCGAACGCTCGGAATACATTTGCGAACTTAAACCAGGACAAAGGATCGTAAGAGGTATGTTTGTAATTAAGCTTTATGTTTTTCTATGTTAAGGAATTAATAACGATTCATAATTTTTTTAATGTAACTTTATAAACTATTATTACATTATAGTGTTTTCAAATTTTGTCTCAAAAGAAACAAAAATTGTTGATAAAATAGGAATAAAAATAGGTAAAAATCACTAAAGCAGTAGTTTTTACAATGCTAACATGCTAGTACTCGAGTTAAAATCACGCGTAATTCTGATTTCTTTTTTTGTAACTGGGTACATTCCACTATAAATGTAAAGACATTAACATAATATACCAATACCTAACCAAAATAAGTAATTTTTATAAATATAATTTGTTATTCTACATTAGTTAAGCGCAACTTGTGAGCTGAAAATATTTAATATACATAAAATGGAAAAGTTCTGTTTTTAAAGAATTTCAATTTAACATATGCCAAATGTCTTTGAAATCGCGTATAATATGATCATGCCAATATTTTTTGAATCATTAATTTTATTTTGTCATTAATCTTAAATTGTTCATTAACATCTCTTTCATCAACGATTGGAAGTGTTTTTTGGTAAATATAAAAGTATTGCTGTTTTTTTAATGTTCTTTGCAAAAAAATCAATATGAAAATACATTATTGTCTCATGCAAAAATTAAGTAGCATATTTTACACGACAATTTTATCAATATTAATATTCTTCTTGCTGTAATGCGCTAGAAACTAGGTAAGGATTGATTTGTAGGATCTGTGGCTTAGTGAATAAACTACTTTTACAAATTCAGTTGTGAGTTACACACTTGGAGGTTGATAGTTCAATCCTCAGTGCGGAAAACATCCAAAATACAATTACAAATTACTTGAAACTTCTATCCAGTTATGGCTGACTGTGCAAGAAAATCATATAAACAAAGTGTCTCGTTCGCAATTCAGTGCAGATTCCAGAGATTGACATAGAGATTCCCGAGTTGGACAAGATACATTTTAGTGGTAACATCGACCAAACCATTTAAGCGTATGCAAACTTGGGTTGACGATTTCAAAGTCACTGTCGGTATCTACTGCGTCACCCTAACTTCAATAGTTTAAGTTTTCGCTAATTTTGAGAAAAGTAATTTCTTGGTAAACTTATGTTGATATATATATATATATATATATATATATATATATATATATATATATATATCAGTATCAAAATTGACAATAAATAGTTTAGTAATATTTTCAGTAGATTTTTTTGTGTACACACGATTTGGCAACACATATTATGTATTTATATGTTTCGTATGCATGATAGTATTGTCAATTGTGTTTTTTAGTCTGAAATAAGTGCGATCTATCGTAGTTACTGATCCAAGCGACGTTCTATTTTGAAAATAGTCGGAAGTAAACGGCGATACTTTATCTGAACATCAAGATGAAAATGTAGGTCAACACACAAGAAAATCTGGAAAGCAATTATTTTAGTTCAAATGTGTTTATTTAGAGAAAATACTTACATAAATGATTAATACTGAAACTAAAATATGTTTAATATAAATTAAATTAAATCAAATAAATGTAAAAGGAAACAGATGAGGTTTTAAATAAATAGGAAAGGAATGGGTAATTAACACAATTTAAAATGTGAATAATTCACATGTAATAAATTAAATGAACGCAGTGAAAAGAAAATATGCATTTGTCCAAATATAATTAAACTACATAATAAATATCAATGAATGAATGGTCGTAATAGATTATGTAGAGAAACTAAATATGGAGGGATCGACAGATTTAGTAACAGTCTATACATCCGACCAGTTTAAAAACCGGAAGTCGCTGGGATCGGCAAATACGCTAGATCACCGAACTAAAACATCTTACGAACACACGGGCCATTTCAGTTGACTACAACATGTTACTGCCATTGAAAATAGCTTCCCACTTTTATAAACTGCACACTATAACTGCACTCACAAATACCATTTCTCTTACTAATATTTGTACATTATACACGTATTTTCTTAGTTGTTCCTTATATTTTATATATTTCTCAGTATTTATTTAACACATTAATTAACATTTCTAGACATATATAATAAATTAATGCATTTTAACTAAAATATTTACATTTTATTTTAATAGAAAAAGTAAACAATTTATATTATACAAAGTAGAATGGAATTTTTTCCTGTGTCATTGATCTGTATAGATTTCGTGATAAAACATTTTTAAAAACTTGCTTCGGCCGTAATAAACGTTTCGAGACATATATAATAAATAAACGCATTTTAACTAAAATATGTACGTTTTATTTTAATAGAAAAAGTAAACTAAAGATAATTTATATAATACAAAGTAGAATGGGATTTTCTTCTGTGCCCTTGATCCGTATAGCTTTCGAGATAAAAACAACATTTAAAAACGTGCTTCTACCGTAATAAAATGCGGAAGAAATTTAATTAGTGACATTTTTCTGTATTACACCGTGTGTTCGTTCACTCTATATTAATCACTACGTCTAAAATGGATAATAACGACGATAAAACGGATAATAAAATAAAATTTACAAATTTATCTTATCAGGTTTCGAATAATACATACAACTTATATTATACAGAGTAGAATAGTATTTTCATCTGTAGAGCTGATCTGTATGGCTTTCAAATAAAAAATCACAACCTGCTTCGAATGTGATGTTTGAAACGCATCGATTTTTATATTAAATCCGATTAGAAGTTCTCCTTAGGATTACTAATTTCTTTCCGGAAATAGAACTGACTAACTAGACTATACACAATACGAAGTCCTCACCTTAAACTTATAGTACTGTAAGCAAATACGGTCGACATTTAATATAGGTCACATTTTGTATTACACCATGTATTCGTTCACTTCATTTAAACGATTAGATGACTAATATCTTAGCCATGGTTTGCATTCAATTAACTTTTAAAAACATCTGTCTTGTTCTTAAGTGCATAAATCAACACAAATATTGATTTAGCATCAATAAATGTTACAACATATTCAGCTCCACCAAGCCAGTTCGCTTCTATTCTTACATAAACATCGTTATATATAATTCCAAGAAGTTAATTGGTTCGCCTTTAACCAGATTTTGAAAATGAGGAAGCAAACACGGTTCACAGGAGTTAATGTCCTCAGTTACATAATAATCAAGGTCAGTTACTAGTTTTTCTTTTACTTGTGTCTGTAAATTCTTTTATCCAAGACGTCTATGACAAATCTCTTCTTTTCTGTTACTATATAGGCATGTAGTTGTTGCATGGGATGCTTCCTTTACATGATTGCAGTTGAAATAATATATATTCCCAGCTTTTGAATCTGTATTTAATATTTTCTGCTTTTATATTTGCCCAATACTTTACAGCACGTATCAGTAAATATTCAGGATTTCCCAGATGACATTTTGTTTTGATGTCATGACTTTCCATTCGGCATTATTCCCTTTCTTTAATTTTGGATTCTTTCAGAAAATAGTTGTTCAGTTTACTAACTCAAGTAACCAATGGCTGGAAACACATAAAAAATATCTCAACTATAGTTTTGATGTGTTCGTTTACATAGTCACTCTCTTTTATATAATTTTCTCCTTAGCGCTAATTTGTAAGCCCATATTTTATTTAACAATTGGTCAACCAATTTCTTCCAAGCGATGATTGGGTCAGTTGGATCGCCGATTAAATATAACAGTACTGTTTTAACTGAGAGAAAAATTGCGGCTTGCGCACAGTTTCTTCTCAGTATATACGTTCTGTGTGCTTGTACATCAAAGCTCTTTTGGGGAGCAGGTTCCGTTTCATTCACAATTCCCAACACACCATCTTTAATTAATGCCATTTGGCATAGTATTTTCCATGTTGAATAATTTGTTCCATCAAATAATAGCATAAGAACGCTAAGACTCGTTTTCATAAAAATTATTCGTGAATAAAAAACAAATTTTTCTCATCAGAACCGAAAATTCTAGATTCTTTGATAAGACAGTGGCGCATTCAAAATAAATGCTTCTGTTCAGAACACAATGAAACCATGATACTTACCTTTTGAATTTAAAACTTAATTTCAAGCTATTATATAAAAGTAATTTTATAAAATCGACAGTATGTTCTCTACAGTGCAATGTAGACTAGAATGTATCGTAGGATAAGTCACCTCCGGGGGAGGCATATAAATCTTCCTATCGGTTAAGCGCGGTTTATCCTAAACAAAAGTAGAAAATCAATCGATTTGATTAAAAATAAGTCGATATCACAGATATAAGTGACAAATGTAAAGGTTAAACATTCGTTTATCGTCATACAATTTGTGTCACGTCGGGTCCCCTCGCTAGTGATAGATGAACGCAGCTAGCATTATTTATTGCTGAATACTCCTGTTTATATGTAGCTTTAAATATATTTTAATATTTATTTACACTTTTCAGGTCCCAGTAAGAAAATGACGATCATTGTTAGTGATAACGTTCGAGCCTGTGTTGTCAGAGGAAGGGAGTACTCATTAGGACACTCGTTCTCTTTTATGGATGGATGCATCAGATATAACTGTGAATGTCATTCCGATGGATCCTGGGAATGTCCAGCTGAGAGAGCAGAGGACACTTGCCAACATGGGCGAGACAGACAACCTACCACATATCCCGATCATACCAGACCAGAAAATACGAAAAGTTAGTTAATTTTTTCTCTAAAAATAAACATTTGTAACTTTACTAAAAACAGCATCGTTAAAAAAAATTATTAATTAAATTGAATCGTATTGCTTATGAATTATTTTAAATTTCAGCTCATACCAGAACGAGGGTTGTTGCTGTCGGCACTGTGATCAGACATTGTACAGTCGATGGAAACCAATATCCTGTGGGACGTCCATTCTCTTTTACTGAAAACTGCTTCAGGTTTAATTGTGAATGTCAATACGACGGATCATGGGAATGTCCTTCCGAACGCTCGGAATACATTTGCGAACTTAAACCAGGACAAAGGATCGTAAGAGGTATGTTTATAATTAAGCTTTATGTTTTTCTATATTAAGGAATTAATAACGATTTATAATTTTTTTAATGTAACTTTATAAACTATTATTACGTTATAGTATTTTCAATGTTTGTTTCAATAGAAACAAAAATTGTTGATAAAATAGGAATAAAAATAGGTAAACATTACTAAGCAGTAGTTTTTACAATGCTAACACGCGTAATTCTGATTTTTTTTTTAAACTGGGTGCATTCCACTATAAATGTAAAGACATTAACATAATATACGAAAACCTAACCTAAATAAGTCATTTTTATAGATATAATTTGTTATTCGACATTAATTAAGTGTAATGTTTTCGGTTAAAATATAATATTGAATATACTTTAAATGGAAAAGAGTTTTTTAAATAATTTTAAAGAATTCCTATTCAAAAGAAACCGCGTATAATATGAGTGCTCAAATATTTTTTGAATCATGAATTTTTATTTTGTATTTAATCTTTAATTGTTCGTTAACAACTCTTTTATCAAAGATTGGAAATGTTTTTTGATAAATATAAAATATAAATATAAAAGAATTTTTTTAATGTTCTTTTGTTGAAATAAACAAAATACATTTGTTTTAGTAATTTATTGTCTCGTGAAAAAATTAAGTAGCATATTTTTACACGACAATTTTACCAATATTTTTATTCTGCTTGCTGTAATACGGTAGAAACTAGATAAGGATTTATATCAACATTTGAAGGATCCGTGGCGTAGTTTATCAAGTACTTGTCCAAATTCAGTTGAAAGTTACATATTTGAAGGTTGAAGGTTCAATCCTCAGAGCGGACAGCATTCAAAATACAATTACAAATTACTTGGAAATTCTATCCAGTTATAGCTGACTGAGCAAGAGAATCATATAAATAATAAAGTGTCTCGTGCACAGTTCCGTGCAGAATCCAAAGATTGACATAAAGATTCCAGAATTAGACAAGATACGAATGAAAAATTTGGTTACTTCGACCAAACAAATATGAGAATAAATCTCAAAATGAATAATCAAAATAGAACAAATAATGAGTATTGTTGCAACACAACTCAAGTAGCGTATGCAAACGAAATGCTATTATTGAGTAATTAAACGTAATTATTCTGCTGACAGTCCTCGAACTTGGCTTGCCGATACAAAAGTCATCGTTAGTATCTACTACGTCACCTTGATTTTAATAGTTTAATTCTCGCTAAGAACTTAACCAAGTGAAAATAGCAGACCTTCATTTTTTTCTGAATTTGAGAAAAGTAATATGTCGCTAAACTTTTATTGATATTATGGTAGTATAAAAATTGACAATAAATAGTTTAGTTATATTTTCATTAGATTTTGTTGTGCACACACGATTTTTCAACACATATTATGTATTTCTATGTTTCGTATGCATGATAGTATTGTCAAATGTGCTATATAGTCTGAAGTAAAGCCGATATATCGTAGTTACTGATCCAAGCGACTTCCAATTTCGAAAAAAGTCGGAAGTAAACGGCGATACTTTATCTGAAGACTATGATGAAAATGAGGGTCAACATATAAGAATAACCGGATTATTTTAATTGAAATGTGTTTATTTACATAAAATATTTACAGAAATAAAAAATCAACAGTATGTTCTCTACAGTGCAATGTAGACTGGAATGTATTGTAGATTAAATCTCTGCATCGGAGATATGTGATTCTTCCGGTCGGTTTATCGTGCTGTATCCTTAACTAGAGAAGGCAATCAATCGAATTAATTAAAAAAAAAGGTCGATATCACAGATTTCAGTAACAAATGTATTGGAAATGTAAAACATTCGTTTATCGTCATACAATCTCGAGATACGTCGGGTCTCCTTGCTAGTGATAGATGAATGCAGTTAGCATTATTTACTTAACATTCAGTATATTTTATTATTTGCTTACACTTTTCAGGTCCCAGTAAGAAGATGACGATCATTGTTAGTGATAACGTTCGAGCCTGTGTTGTCAGAGGAAGGGAGTACTCATTAGGACACTCATTCTCTTTTATGGATGGATGCATCAGATATAACTGTGAATGTCATTCCGATGGATCCTGGGAATGTCCAGCTGAGAGAGCAGAGGACACTTGCCAACATGGACGAGACAGACAACCTACCACATATCCAGATCATACCAGACCAGAAAATACGAAAAGTTAGTTAATTTTTTCTGTAAAAATAAACATTGTAACTTTACTAAAAACAGCATCCTTATAAAACAAAATAATATTTAATTTTATTTATAAATTATTTTAAATTTCAGCTCATACCAGAACGAGGGTCGTTGCTGTCGGCACTGTGATCAGACATTGTACAGTCGATGGAAACCAATATCCTGTGGGACGTCCATTCTCTTTCACTGAAAACTGCTTCCGCTTTAACTGTGAATGCCAATCTGATGGGTCATGGGAATGTCCTTCCGAACGCTCGGAATACATTTGCGAACTTAAACCAGGACAAAGGATCGTAAGAGGTATGTTTATAATTAAGTTTTGTTTTTCTATATTAAGGAATTAATAGCGATTCATATTTTTTTTTAATGTAACTTTATAAACTGTTATTACGTTATAATGTTTTCAAAGTTTTTCTTAATAGAAACAAAAATTGTTGATGAAATAGGAATAAAAATAGGTAAACATTACTAAGCAGTAGTTTTTACAATGCTAACATGGTAGCACTTAAGTTCGAATCTCACGGAATTATTTTTTGTAACTGGATAAATTTCCTTATAATTTTAAAGAAATTAACATAATACAAAATAAGCTAACCTAAAAAAGTTATTTTTATGGATATAATTTGTTCTTCGACAATAGTCAAGCGCAAACTTTTTGCTTAAAGTATATTTATATTAAATATACTTTAAGCAAATGTTTTGCACTTGACTAGTGTCGAAGAACAAATTATATCCATAAAAATAACTTTTTAAGTTAGCTTATTTATTTAAAATGCAAAAGATCTTTTTTAAAAATAATTTCTAAAATATTTACCTTCAAAATAGGCAAAATGTCTCTGCAATCACGTCTAATATGATCATGCAAATATTCATTTTGTATCATTAATTTTTATCTTGCCTTTAATCTTATATTTTTCGTTAACAACTCTTTCATAAAAGCTCGGAAATGTTTTATGATAAAATAAAAGTATTACTGCATTTGCAAATGAACCAACATGTAAATACATTTGTTGTAGTGATTTTTTGTAAATATTTCGTGTAAAAATATGATACTTTATTATGCATAAAATATTACCAATATTTTTATTCTGCTTGTTGTAATGCTGTGAAAAGTTGATAAGGATTGATGTAAACATTTGAAGGATCCGTGGCGTAAAATCCAGTTGTAAGTTACACACTGGCAGGTTGAAGGTTCAATCCTCAGTGCGGGCAACATTCAAAATACAATTACAAATTACTTGGAACTCCTATCCAGTTATGGCTGACTGAGCAAGAGAATCATATAAATAATAAAGTGTCTCGTGCACAGTTCCGTGCAGAATCCAAAGATTAACATAAAGATTCTCGTTTTAGACAAGATAGACCTGAAGAATTTGGTGGTTACATCGACCAAACAATTATGAGAATAACACTCAAAATGAATAATCCAAATAAAACGAATAATGAGTATTGTTGCAACACAACTCAAGTAGCGTATGCAAACGAAATGCTATTATTGAGTAATTAAGCGTAATTATTCTGCTGAGAGTCCTCGAACTTGGCTTGACGATTTCAAAGAAACCGTCGGTATCTACTACGTCACCCTAACTTTAACTGCTTAATTTTCGCTAAGAACTTAACAAAGTCAAAATAGCAGGGGGTTTTTTCTGAATTTGAGAAAAGTAATTTATTGGTGAACTTATATTGATATTATGGTAGTATAAAAATTGATAATGAATCGTTTAGTAATATTTTCATTAGATTTTGTTGTGCACACACGATTTTTCAACACATATTATGTAATTAGTTCTTTTGTATACATAATAGTATTGTAAGATGTGCTATATAGTCTGAAGTAAGTGCGATCTATCGTAGTTTCTGATCTAAGCGACATTCAGTTTTGAAACTTGTCGGAAGTAAACGGCGATACTTCATCTGAAGACCCCGACGAACATGTAGGTCAACGCATAAGAATAACCGGAAACTGTTTATTTTAATGTGAATGTGTTTATTTACATAAAATATTTACAGAAATAAAAAATCAACAGTATGTTCTCTACAGTGCAATGTAGACTGGAATGTATTGTAGATTACGTCACATGATAATCTTCCGGTCGGTTTATAGTGCTGTATACTTAAGTAGAGAAGGCAATCAATCGAATTAATTAAAAAAAAGGTCGATTTCACAGATTTTGGTGACAAATGTATTGGAAATGTAAAACATTCGTTTATTGTCATACACGCTCGAGATACGTCGGGTCTCCTTGCTAGTGATAGATAAATGCAGCTTGCAGTTTTTTGGGGTTTTTTTTGCTGAATACTTCGGTTTATATGTAGCTTTCAATATATTTTATATTTATTTACACTTTTCAGGTCCCAGTAAGAAAATGACGATCATTGTTAGTGATAACGTTCGAGCCTGTGTTGTCAGAGGAAGGGAGTACTCATTAGAGCGCCCGTTTTCTTTTATGGATGGATGCATCAGATATAACTGTGAGTGTCACTCCGATGGATCCTGGGAATGTCCAGCTGAGAGAGCAGAGGACACTTGCCAACATGGACGAGACAGACAACCTACCACATATCCCGATACCAGACCAGAAAATACAAAAAGTTAGTTAATTTTTTCTGTAAAAATAAACATTTGTAACTTTACAAAAACAGGATCGTTATAACAAATCATACATTTTATTGAATCTTATTATCTATAAATTATTTTAAATTTCAGCTCATACACGAACGAGGGTTGTTGCTGTCGGTACTGTGATCAGACACTGTACAGTAGATGGAAACCAATATCCTGTGGGACGTCCATTCTCTTTCATTGAAGACTGCTTCAGGTTTAACTGTGAATGTCAATCCGACGGATCATGGGAATGTCCTTCCGAACGCTCGGAATACATTTGCGAACTTAAACCAGGACAAAGGATCGTAAGAGGTATGTTTGTAATTAAGCTTTATGTTTTTCTGTATTGAGGAATTAATAGCGATTCATAATTTTTTTAATGTAACTTTATAAACTATTATTACGTTATAGTATTTTCAATGTTTGTTTCAATAGAAACAAAAAATTATTGATAAAATAGGAATAAAAATAGGTAAACATTACTAAGCAGTAGTTTTTACAATGCTAACATGATAGTACTTGAGTTCGAATCTCACGGAATTATTTTTTGTAACTGAATAAATTTCCTTATAATTTTAAAGACATTAACATAATACACAATAAGCTAACCTAAAAAAGTAATTTTTATAGATATAATTTGTTATTCGACACTAGTCAAGCGCAAAATCTTTGCTTAAAGTATATTTAATATATTTAAAATGCAAAAGATCTTTTTAAAAATAATTTTTTATTATTTACCTTCAAAATAGGCAAAATGTCTCTGCAATCACGTCTAATATGATCATGCAAATATTCATTTTGAATCATTAATTTTTATCTTGCCTTTAATCTTATATTTTTTGTTAACAACTCTTTCATAAAAGCTCGGAAGTATTTTATGATAAAAATAAAAGTATTACTGCATTTGCAAATGAACCAACATGTAAATACATTTGTTGTAGTGATTTTTTGTAAATATTTCGTGTAAAAATATGCTACTTTATTTTGCATAAAATTTTACCAATATTTTTATTCTGCTTGTTGTAATGCTGTAAAAAATTGATAAGGATTGATGTAAACATTTGAAGAATCCGTGGCGTATAATCCAGTTGTAAGTTACACACAAGCAGGTTGAAGGTTCAATCCTCAGTGCGGGCAACATTCAAAATACAATTACAAATTACTTGGAACTGCTATCCAGTTATGGCTGACTGAGCAAGAGAATCATATAAATAATAAAGTGCCTCGTTCACGGTTCCGTGCAGAATTCATTGATTGACATAAAGATTCCCGTTTTAGACAAGATAGACCTGAAGAATTTGGTAGTTACTTCGACCAAACAAATACGAGAATAACACTCAAAATGAATAATCCAAATAAAACAAATAATGAGTATTGTTGCAACACAACTCAAGTAGCGTATGCAAACGAAATGCTATTATTGAGTAATTAAACGTAATTATTCTGCTGAGAGTCCTCGAACTTGGCTTGCCGATTTCACAGTCACCGTCGGTATCTACTACGTCACCGAAAACTTAAGTAGTTAAAATTTTTGCTAAGAACTTAACCAAGTCAAAATAGCAGGGTTTTTTTCTGAATTTGAGAAAAGTAATTGATTGGTAAACTTATATTGATATTATGGTAGTATAAAAATTGACAATAAATAGTTTAGTTATATTTTCATTAGATTTTGTTGTGCACACACGATTTTTCAACACATTATGTAATTATTTCTTTTGTATACATAATAGTATTGTAAGATGTAGTCGGAAGTAAGTGCGATCTATCGTAGTTTCTGATCTAAGCGACATTCAGTTTTGAAACTAGTCGGAAGTAAACGGCGATACTTTATCTGAAGACCCCGACGAACATGTAGGTCAACGCATAAGAATAACTGGAAACTGATTATTTTAATTGAAATGTGTTTTTTTCCATAAAATATTTACAGAAATAAAAAAAAAATCAACAGTATGTTCTCTACAGTGCAATGTATTGTAGATTACGTCACTGCGGGGAAGACATGATAATCTTCCGGTCGGTTTATAGTGCTGCATACTTAACTAGAGAAGGCAATCAATCGAATTAATTTGAAAAAGGTCGATTTCAGATTTCAGTGACAAATGTATTGGAAATGTAAAACATTCGTTTATCATCATACAATCTCGAGATACGTCGGGTCTCCTTGCTAGTGATAGATAAATGCAGCTAGCAGTTTTTTTGTTTTTGTTTTTTTTTTTTTGCTGAATACTTCGGTTAATATGTAACTTTCAATATATTTTTATATTTATTTACACTTTTCAGGTCCCAGTAAGAAAATGACGATCATTGTTAGTGATAACGTTCGAGCCTGTGTTGTCAGAGGAAGGGAGTACTCATTAGAGCGCCCGTTCTCTTTTATGGATGGATGCATCAGATATAACTGTGAATGCCATTCCGATGGATCCTGGGAATGTCCAGCTGAGAGAGCAGAGGACACTTGCCAACATGGACGAGACAGACAACCTACCACATATCCCGATCATACCAGACCAGAAAATACGAAAAGTTAGTTAATTTTTCTCTAAAAATAAACATTTGTAACTTTACTAAAAACAGCATCCTTATAAAACAAAATCATTGATTAAATTGAATCTTATTGCTTATAAATTATTTTAAATTTCAGCTCATACCAGAACGAGGGTCGTTGCTGTCGGTACTGTAATCAGACATTGTACAGTCGATGGAAACCAATATCCTGTGGGACGCCCATTCTCTTTCACTGAAGACTGCTTCAGGTTTAACTGTGAATGTCAATCCGACGGATCATGGGAATGTCCTTCCGAACGCTCGGAATACATTTGCGAACTTAAGCCAGGACAGAGGATCGTCAGAGGTACGTTTATAATTAAGCCTTATATTTTCCTATATTAAGGAATTAATAGCGATTCGTAAATTTTTTAATCTAACTATATTAACTATTATTACGCTATAGTTTTTTCAAATTTTGTCTCAATAGACACATGAACTGTTGATAAAATAGGGATAAAAATGGTAAACATTACTAAGGTAGTTGTTTTGGCAATGCTAATATGCTAATACTCGAGCTTAAATCTCACGTAATTCTGATTTTTATTTATTTATTTAATAATTTTTGTAGCTGTGTATATTTCCTTATAAATTTAAAGACATTGACATAATATACAAAAACCTAACCAATTTTATAGATATAATTTGTTATTCGAGATTAGTTAAGAGCAATGTTTTCGCTTAAACAATAATATTTAATTTACTTAAAATGGAAAAGTTCTTTTTTTAAATAATGTTTAAGTACTTACATTCAAAATATGCAAAATATCTGAAATCACGTCTAATATGATCATGCAAATATTTTTTTGTAATCATTAATTTTTATCTTGCCTTTAATCTTAAATTTTTTGTTAACAACTCTTTCATCAAAGATCGGAAGTGTTTTTTTTTTATAAATATAAATGTATTACTGTGTTTTTTAATCTTTTATTTTTCTAATAAACCAATATGAAAATACATTTGTGGTAGTAATTTATTGTTTCGTGCAAAAATTAAGTAGCATATTTTTACACGAAATTCCACCAATATTTTTATTCTGCTTGCTGTAATGCGGTAGAAACAAGGTAAGGATTGATGTAAATATTTGAAGGATCCGTGGCGTAGTGAATAAATTACTTGGCAAAACTCAGTTGTAAATTACACACTTGAAGATTGAAGGTTCAATCCTCAGAGCGGGCAGCATTCAAAATACAATTACAAATTACTTGGAACTTCTATCCAGTTATGGCTGACTGAGCAAGAGAATCATATAAATAATAAAGTGTCTCGTTCACAATTCAGTTAAGATTTTAGAGATTGACATAAAGATTCGAGTTAGACAAGATAGACCTGAAGAATTTGGTGGTTACTTCGACCAAACAAATATGAGAATAACACTCAAAATGAATAATCCAAATAAAACGAATAATGAGTATTGTTGCAACACAACTCAAGTAGCGTATGCAAACGAAATTCTATTATTGAGAAATTAAACGTAATTATTCTGCTGAGAGTCCTCGAACTTGGCTTGACGATTTCAAAGTCACCGTCGGTATCTACTATGTCACTCAAAACTTAAGTAGTTAAAATTTTTGCTAAGAACTTAACCAAGTCAAAATAGCGGATTTTTTTTTCCTGAATTTGAGAAAAGTAATTTATTGGTCAACTTTTATTGATATTATGGTAATATAAAAATTGTCAATAAATAGTTTAGTTATATTTTCATTAGATTTTGTTATGCACACACGATTTTTCAACACATATTATGTATTTATGTTTCGTACGCATGATAGTATTGTCAAATGTGCTATATAGTCTGAAGTAAGGGCAATCTATTGTAGTTACTGCTGCAAGCGACCTTCAGTTTTGAAATAGACGGAAGTAAACGGCGATACTTTATTCATTCAATCTAGTATATAACAATACGTTTATAAAATCAGCTATATGTTCTCTACAGTGCAATGTACACTGAAATGTATTGTAGATTAAGTTACTGGGGGAAGCATGTGAATCTTCCTCTCGGATTCTAACTAGAACAGGAATTTTTTTTTTTTTTTTACTCATGTTCAACCCTTACAAAGCGTATCACCATTTGGACGTAAGGAGCTACTATTATGGGCCATAGCTAGAAAGGTTAACAAGATATTAATTTATGTTACATTTACACTTCTGCATGTCAGTACAGCGAGGGAGACGGGCAGCAGAAAGGGAATTCCAATGTCTAGCTGTTTGAGGGAAGAAACTATTAGAATAGAAATCTTTCTGGTATTTAATGGACAACAACAGTGAAGGGGTGAGATCTTATTCCTAAGCGGGTTAGTCCGGGATATTTACGTCGGGGGGTACAAGTGAAACAAGGTCATTACAACACATTCTTTTAAAATATTTTAAAAACAGGCACAGTGATGTAACATTGCGGCGATGAGACAGAGGCTGGAGCTTAGTTGATAAAGTAGGACCAATTAGATTGACAACTCTTTTGAACTTTATCTAAGAGGGAGAGACTAGTGGTAGATGCACCAGCCCAAATGTGGCAACAATACTCCATGCATGGGCGAATGGTGGCCTTGTAAACGGTACAGGATACCCTCTAGTTCGATAGAGGGAACCCACCTTCTTTGCAGCAGCCTTTGCAATTTCCTCTATGTATTTGTTCCAGTTCATATTGCCCGCAAATGTTTGCCCGAAGAGTTTGAAGGTAGAATTCTCAGGTATGTTGTTATTTGTCATGGATATAAGGAGTTGGAGTGGCGTCTTGTAATTGTTAAAGGAGAGCAGCTTAGTGTTACTAGCATTAAATGTTATTATCCGTGTGCGGCTCCATTCCACTATAGTCTGGAGGTCATTTTCTAACAATTCTGCCATTGTCTTAGATTTATGTACATCTGTTCTTCCCTTATGCATATTATAGAGCGTTGTATCATCAGCAAATATACCCATCTCGGACACAATATTATCAGGGAGGTCGTTTATGAATATCAGGAATAATAATGGTCCAAGGATCGACCTCTGAGGCACTCCCGCATTAATATTATGCTGCTTGGATGTACGCCCGTCAATGACAACCTGGATGGTTCTATTGTCTAATAAGAATCTAATTATATTTAGTATACGTCCATTTATACCGTACGAATTAATTTTCATTATCAGCCTTTTATGACAGACTTTGTTGAAGGCCTTGGATATACCAAGGGCTATAGTCTGGTTCACCTTACCCAGTACATGGTAAATGCGTTCAGAGATAATTGTTAAAATATCTGCAGTAGAACGACATTGCCGGAATCCATACTGTTTGTCAGAGAGAAGATTTGTTTTTTCAAGGTGGTAAACTAGTGCTTGATTAATTAAGGTCTCAAAGATTTTAGTGAAGAGTAGAAGGAGACTAATGGGGCGATAATTGAGAGGGTCTGTTCTTTTACCGGAATTATTGTACACTGGTATCACGAAGGTCATCTTCCTGCTATTAGGGAAGCAAGATTCAACATTTATTGTAGAGCTTAGAAAGTATGGGGCTAGCTAAGCTGAACATTTCTTGATTTGTAATATAGGGATAAGATCAGGCTCACACGCCTTTGAGGTGTCTACGTTTTTTATGATATTGCCGACAACAGAAGCGGTGATTTTTACATCATCTAATTTGATTAAAAAAAGGGTCGATTTCATAGGTTTCAGTGACAAATGTATTAGAAATGTAAAACATTCGTTTATTGTCATACAATCTCGGGATACGTCCGGTTTCCTTGCTAGTGATAGATTTATGCAGTTAGCATTTGTTGTATTACTGAATACTTCGGTTAATATGTAACTTTCAATATATTTTTATATTTATTTACACTTTTCAGGCCCCAGTAAGAAAATGACGATCATTGTTAGTGATAACGTTCGAGCCTGTGTTGCCAGAGGAAGGGAGTACTCATTAGGACACTCGTTCTCTTTTATGGATGGATGCATCAGATATAACTGTGAATGCCATTCCGATGGATCCTGGGAATGTCCAGCTGAGAGAGCAGAGGACACTTGCCAACATGGACGAGACAGACAACCTACCACATATCCAGATCATACCAGACCAGAAAATACGAAAAGTTAGTTAATTTTTTCTGTAAAAATAAACATTGGTAACTTTACTAAAAACAGCATCGTTATAAAACAAAATCATTGATTAAATTGAATCTTATTGCTTATAAATTATTTTAAATTTCAGCTCATACCAGAACGAGGGTCGTTGCTGTCGGTACTGTGATCAGACACTGTACAGTAGATGGAAACCAATATCCTGTGGGACGTCCATTCTCTTTTACTGAAAACTGCTTCAGGTTTAACTGTGAATGTCAATACGACGGATCATGGGAATGTCCTTCCGAACGCTCGGAATACATTTGCGAACTTAAACCAGGACAAAGGATCGTAAGAGGTATGTTTATAATTAAGCTTTATGTTTTTCTATATTAAGGAATTAATAGTGATTCATTATTTTTTTAATGGAACTTTATAAACTATTATTACGTTATAGTGTTTTCTAAGTTTGTCTCAATAGAAACATGAACTGTTGATAAAATAGAAATAGAAATTGGTAAACATTACTCAGGCAGTAGTTATTAGGATGTTAATATCTTTATACTCGAGTTTGAATCCCACGTAATTCTGATTTTTTTTATTTTTTAACTGGATACATTTTCTCATACATTTAAAGAAATTAAAATAATATACAAAAACTTTACTTTTAAATAAGTAATTTTTATAGGTATAATTTGTTATTCGACATTAGCTAAGGGGGATTTTTTGGCTTAAAATATAATATTTTATATATTTAAAATGAAAAAGTTCTTTTCTAAAATAATTCCAAAGATTTACATAATGATTCCCGAGTAAGACAAGATACACCTGAATAATAATTTGGGTGGTTAAATCGACCAAACCTTAAAATGAATAATCCAAATAAACAACACAACTCAAGCAGTGGATACAAACGAAATTCTATTATTGAGTAATAAACAGAATGATTCTGCTAACAGCCCTCGAACTTTGCTTGCTGATTTCAAAGTCAGCATCGGTATCTACTGCGTCGCCCTTATCTATTACTCTAAGTTTTCTCTAAGAACGTAACGAAGTGAAAATAGTGGATTTTAATTTTTTTTCTGAATTTGAGAAAAATAATTTCTTTGTAAACTTATATTGATTTTGTTGTAGATCACCGAAAGAACACATCTTACTCACGCACGGACCATTTCGGTTGACTACAACGTGCTACTACCATTGAAAATAGCCTCCCACTATTATAAGCTGCACACTAAATCTGCAACTACAAATACCATTTCTTGCACTAATATTTATACATTATACACGCGTTTTCTTAGTTGTTCCTTATATTTTATGTATTTCTCAATATTTATTTAATACATGAATTGACATTTCTAGACATATATAATAAATTAATGCATTTTAACTAAAATATGTACGTTTTATTTTAATAGAAAACGTAAACTAAAGATAATTTATATAATACAAAGTAGAATGGAACTTTCTTCTGTGCCCTTGATCCGTATAGCTTTCGATAAATAAACAACATTTAAAAACGTGATTCTACTGTAATAAAATGCGGTAAGAATATTATTAGGGGAATTTTTCTGTATTACACCGTTCACTCCATATTAATCACTACACCCATCGACGATAAAACGGATAATAAAATAAATTTTACAAATTTATTATATCAGATTTCGAATACTACACACAACTCATATTATACAAAGTTGAATAGTATTTTATTCTGTACAGTTGATCTGTATGACTTCCAAATAAAAGAAAATCACAAGCTGCACAGAATGTGATGTTTGAAATGCGTCGACTTTTTTTTTTATTAAATCCGATCAACAGTTCTCCCAAGGATTACTAATTTCTTTCCGGAAATAGGGCTGACTAATTAGACTATACACAATACGAATTCCTCACGCTTCAACCTATAGCACTATAAGAAAATACGGTAGACATTTAATATAAGTCACATTTTTTATTACACCGTGTGTTCGTTCACTTCATTTAAACGATTAGATGACTAATCGAATAAAGTTTACACATTTGCGTTAGATTTCAAATTATACACTCACATTAAAAATTGTATTACTTGTGATATTCTTAGAGTATATATAACTAGGTGTCTGTTACACATTTTTATAATAAACACGAGTACAATAAATATAATGTACAATTGTTGTTCATAACACATTTGTTTTTACAAAGGAATGACCACTTATCAAGGCCAGAGGACACTCGAAGATAAGGTTTAATAAGTGTACAATGGTCAATGGGACAATGACGTAGTAATTGTTAGTAGTTGAAATTTGGTAAATGGGATTACTTAAGGGGAACGGCTCATCAAGAACTTGAAGACGACCATATTATAGTCAGCCGGAAAGCAGGCAAATGGAAGAGAGTTCCACAGGTGTGCAGTTCTAAGAAAGAGAATTTGTTCATTTAATCCATGTTTAGTCTTAGGCACAGTTAAAGAGTGTGGGAAATTATTGATAGTGTTTTCAGCTAGACGAGAATAATTCGAATTCTATGATAATTAGTGCCGCGTTTTTTTTTTTTTTTTTTTTTTTTTGCTTATATTTTATCAGTAATAAACGTTTTACAGGTGCAGTCGTTCCTTGCTTCGGTACGTATGACAGCAGAATTTTTAGCACGTCCGATGATCGCTATAACAACTGGTTCGAACGTTTTTCAGCAGACAATAAATAATCTTGAGTTGTTTTTCAATCTGCAGCAATTGTTTGGTAAAAAGTGCCAAATATAAAAGTACAGAAAACTCCTTACCTTTACATGTGTACATTAATGGATGAATGATCACTCTTCTTGATGAAATTATACGCACGTTAAAATGTTGACTTTTATTTATCAATTGCCCCCTCCCAATTAATGTACGTAATTAATATTTAAAGTTTAATATATATTAATGTATTTACATCTTTCAGGCCCCAGTAAGAAAATGACAATCATTGTTAGTGATAACGTTCGAGCCTGTGTTGCCAGAGGAAGGGAGTACTCATTAGGACACTCGTTCTCTTTTATGGATGGATGCATCAGATATAACTGTGAATGTCATTCCGATGGATCCTGGGAATGTCCAGCTGAGAGAGCAGAGGACACTTGCCAACATGGGCGAGACAGACAACCTACCACATATCCCGATCATACCAGACCAGAAAATACGAAAAGTTAGTTAATTTTTTTCTGTAAACATAAACGTTGGTAACTTTACTAAAAAACAACATTGTTATAAAAAAAATAATCATAAATTATATTGAATCTCATTGCTTATAAATTATTTTAAATTACAGCTCATACCAGAACGAGGGTCGTTGCTGTCGGTACTGTGATCAGACATTGTACAGTCGATGGAAACCAATATCCTGTGGGACGGCCATTCTCTTTCACTGAAGACTGCTTCAGGTTTAACTGTGAATGTCAATCCGACGGATCATGGGAATGTCCTTCCGAGCGCTCGGAATACATTTGCGAACTTCAACCAGGACAAAGGATCGTGAGAGGTACATTTTTAATTTCGCTTTTTGCTTTCCTCTAGTTAAGAACATAAATATAAATTGAAATCCATACCTTTCCTCTTTTCTATCATTGAATGATTGGATGTAGAAAATCGTACGTGTTAAACTCTTTTTTATTCTGTCTACATTGCTTGGGTAATATGTAACTTGTAATGTATTTTAATATTTGTTTACACTTTTCAGGTCCCAGTAAGAAAATGACGATCATTGTTAGTGATAACGTTCGAGCCTGTGTTGCCAGAGGAAGGGAGTACTCATTAGGACACTCGTTCTCTTTTATGGATGGATGTATCAGATATAACTGTGAGTGTCATTCCGATGGATCCTGGGAATGTCCAGCTGAGAGAGCAGAGGACACTTGCCAACATGGACGAGACAGACAACCTACCACATATCCAGATCAAACCAGGACAGAAAATACACGAAGTATGTAACTTTTATCGAACAAAAAACATTTATGAATTTTTTTTAGATCAACATCACAACTCTTTGTGAAACTCCTTGCAACCTATTCTCGGTCTTGCAATTCTTCAGGGTCTTAGATGAAACTTCCTTATACTTGTATGTTGGTTTCGAGAAGTGCCATTTTATTAATTTATTAATTTTTGTTTCTTGCTTCATCTTTTTTGTTCTTATTTTTTAGTGTAATATCATTTAATATTTGTTACATATCAGAAATGCTCTTCACTTTTTTTATCTTGATTATTAGTTTTTGGCCATGTTTGTTATTTACGATTTAGTGTAAATCATTTCGAAAGTTTAATTTGTTGAATAAGTTATTCATTATTAAAAAGTCTCTTGATTTTATCTCATCCCTTATAATTTTTTTTAAATTTCAGCTCATACCAGGACGAGAGTCGTTGCCATCGGTACGGTGATTAGACATTGTACAGTAGAAGGCAACCAATACCCTGTGGGACGTCCATTCTCTTTCACTGAAAACTGCTTCCGCTTTAACTGTGAATGCCAATCTGATGGATCATGGGAATGTCCTTCCGAACGTTCGGAATATATCTGTCAACTTCAACCAGGACAGAGGATAGTGAGGGGTAAGTTGCCTCCATTTAGAATTATCACTTGTATTGGAATAGTAGTACCTGTGTTAGGAATAGCAAATTTTTACCCTCGTCTTTACTGAACCCTGTCTAGTGATTAGAGACACACCTTAATCAATAGGGATAAACCATTTCAACAATGGCCTAGATATAACCTTGTCTGGGAACCAACACGTTGTATGCTCAGTCGCAAAGGGGACAAAGAATAAATAAAGAACTCAAATCGCTTTTTCTTTTGTACAACGACATTTATTTCCTCATTCTCTCATTACCACTGTGACGTCCCTAATCTGATCGTCTTCTCGAACGTCATCCACGTCTCTAACATAATCTCCTTTTTAACACGATCTCTTTTTTAAAGCCTTGACGTCATTTCGCATGCATTTGCATATGTGCATCCACACTATGCTACACAGACTCTGTTGGTATTTTTGTTGGTTTCAAAACACTCGCTCTTTTTTAATTTATCTCTACTTATATATAAAAGCACTTTGTCTGTGTGTGTATAAGTTCGTTCTTCATGGACTTCGAAACGGCCGGGTCGAATATACTTTATGTGTCTGACAGTGTTCTTAGATAGGTTTTGTGTCTGGATGCCCCTTATAAGTGTCAAAAATCGATAATCGAAAAAATCCAATTTAAGAAGGAACAGTCCAGTTAACACTCTGATACAACCTAACAAATGCATTTTAGAAGGTTTATCCCTTGCAAAAGTAAGAATGATTGACGTACATAATCTATAGTAGGTTCTTTGATAAGATATGAACGTTTCTATTAATTTTTTATTTATTGTAGACTACTGTACACTCTTTACCCTTATCCTCGAGTGGTCTTTGAACCTTGATAAGTGGTTATGCCTATTAAAAAAAATCCCCATCTTTTCTTAGTTGTTTCATGACGTTTCGGCCAACTATTCCTCTGGCCTTCGTCCTGACTGCATCCACTGCAATTACTGCCTTCCGTAAGGCAATAATTGCAGTGGATGCAGTCAGGAAATTCAGAGTTCCTATCCCGTCATGGTTACAACCTGACGAAGGCCAGAGGAATAGTTGGCTGAAACGTCGTGAAACAACTAAGAAAAGATGAGGATAATAGTCCGCAACAAATAAAAAATTAATAGATAATTCTCATCTCAATAATGAATTCCAATTAAATAATATATGAACGTTTCTGTTTAGAGTACAACTGAAGAATTTAGTTTTTTGCATGTAAAACTTGCATTTACGTCAAACCATTATATAAAATAACTTTATGAAATCAACCGTAGCTTGTATTGCGGTGTGGGGCGAAGAACAAGCAACAATCAATCGATTCAATTGAAAAATGGGAAATTTCACCGATTTCAATGGCAATAAAAGTATTGGAAGTGTGGGACGCTCGTCAATTCTATTTCAATCCCAGGCAACGTCAAGTCTCTCTGCTAGTTGTATATATTTTCAAACTGCTGCATCAGCATCATTTATTTACAAGTATTTTTTTTATTCTACGTCCTTTCCTCATTGCACTTCTGGTATGTGTACTTGAGATGATATTTGTCCGAAATGGGATCAATCGGCATCGGGGATGGGGCACAGCACATATCTGATCGCCGTATTGCATTGCCTACGATCCATAGAAGCATCAGTGATAATTTTGAATCAGTTCCTTATCTTATGTTGAAGACTGTAGACGCAATGACCAAACATACTTTCTGAGTCTGTTTTCACTGTTGTAGAATTGGATTTTATCTGACATCTTCTCACTTTCCTCATCCATGCACTGTATATTTACTTAGAGCGTTACTCAGCCAATGAAAGCGTCTCGTTATAAGCAACTGCATGTGCGTGATAATGATTTTGAGCTTTGATATAGGAGATTCTGCCCAGTAATCTGATGCGCACCAATCCACGCAAACAATTGTCATTGAATATCTCCTGTTGCAGTGGCCAAGTCTCACCTCCTTAAAGAAAGACAATTACCATTCATATATGATTATTATGCTGAGCTAGTTTTCAGTGAAGATGATTTTACTAACGATTTACCACTTATCGAGTGAGCGCCAATACGATGGATTGCCAGATGAATGGTAATGAATATTACACTAGGATCGAATATAATCGAATGAATAAAATTGTACAACATATAAGTACGGTTTATGACATTAAATATTGATATGACCGTGTTATACCCTTCAGGAAGTAATCTTGTTTCAACATAATCCGTAGATGGTAAGTCCTTGGAAAAAAACTCTGTTCATGCAAATTCTGTTTTATGTTAGACACAAGGTGGAAGGAAAAAGTTATATCAAGTTATGGTAGAAAAGACGCATCTTGTGTGATTTTAAACAAATAGCGTAATGACTCCAAATTGGTTAGAAAACGCCAGTTGAAAGAGAAAAAGTTATTTTATTTAGAAAGCGAACCATGGACTCTTTTATAAATAAGACACTGGTTACATGTGATAAATTTGAGAATTCAAGATAAAATTTACACATCATAATAAGGAGCAAAGCAGTCCACACAAATAGTTACATTTCAGTTTTTGAAATAATTCAATGGCTTATTATTGCAAGACTTATTTATACAAGGGCTGTTCCAAAAGAACTCAAAAAACTAAACCATTGGAGAGCGACAAAGACGGAAGTGGTACCATTAAAACAAGCGATATTTTGTGCTCTATAATTTATTTTTCTACAACCATCACTATTCTTAATGCACTTTTGCCAGCCTCTTTTGAAGCCTTGGTCGTAAAAGTCTAGAACGTGTTTTATCACTTACATCTCTGCCGCCACTCTGGAATCGTCGAACCCATCTCCTAACTCTGTTGACATCAACTGCATCAGCTTCATAAATGTTGGATGTTGATCTGTTTAATTTTTTTTCTGCATGGAAGAATTCAATGACGCATCTCCGCTTCTGACTCATGTCCATGACAGGAGTTGCTTTCTTAGATTTTCATGTCGTCAATATCTGCAATGCAGATATGAAAATTTCAAGTGATAAGTGAACTAGTTCAATTATAATAACAATGCAATCTGCAGTTCCAGAATAAAAAGAAGGAAATATTATGCTTTGAACATCACTCATATAAATTCATACGTCATCGAACAATTAAAATTTAAGAAAATTTCACAATTTTTAATCAGGTTCCAAGAATATGACTACAATTTGGTCGTCTTCAAGTCCAATGTAAACAAGTTCTTGATTAGCCGTCCCCTTAAGTAATCCAATTTACCAAATTTCCACTACTAATGATTACTATGATATGTTGTCCCATTGACTACTGTACTCTAATTAACCTTCATCCTCGAGTAGCTGCCGGGCCTTTATAAGTGGTGACTCCTTAGTTAAATACAAGTGAAGCATGCAGGGTTCCCCGTGAGTGCACAGTGAACGAGACAGAATGACTAAGTTCAGCATTTTGCCCTCGCCATTTAGTCCCAAAAGTCTCTAAGAGATGTCAAATCCTGGTAAAAATGAACAAACGGTGCAGTTTTAGGCCTTAAATTATGTGAATTTGAGTTCTGCACCATGCAAAAAAAAAAGAAATGGCTAAGCCCATTATCCCCCCCCCCATTTAGCCTCAAAAGTCCCCAAGGCCTTAACATATTTAAATTTGAGTATAGCACCATGCAAAACTGCTAAATAGACATACACAGAAAACTTTAGACAAATATGGTACAATATTCCCAAAAATGGAGTGTTTTTATTAGCCCTTAAAGAACCCCTGGGACATACCCAAGAGTTATCGTGAAGTATAGACAAAAAAACTTATATAGAAATCAGTTAGTTACAACTTTTCATAAAGTTTTATAAAAATGCAAAGCGTCAATTTTTTAATAAGCACAAAAGTGTGAATTTAAGCCATTTTAACCTGAAGGCACTCCTAGGGGGAACCGCAGTTTTCCCGGAAAATCCGTTTTACTACATTTTTACTCATATCATGTTTAATGTTTGTGCAAAATTTCAAAATATTTCAAGGCGTAGTTATTGAGAAAAGTGCAGACAGACGAACGGACGAACGGACAAGGGTGAATTTACAGGTTCACCCTCCATTTGTTGGGGTACGAAAATAAAACTTTCAGAGAGAAGATGAACATTGATAAATTTTAAACTTTCTTTAGAGTAATTATGCAGTATGCAGTACTATTATAAGTTATAGATTTTTAAAATAAAATATTTGCGGTCCTATTTATAGGACAGTGAAACTTAGTAGGTTTAAATGCGACGAATTACAAAGGATATTAATTGAAAATTAAGTGTGACAGACCAACCCATGGCTGGAAGCTTGACCGCATCTAAAACCTCCGAGAGATTCTTTTATGCTACTCAGCAAATGTGTGCTCTGGTACATTAAAAGCTAGAATGGAATTTTTTATTTACTTTTGTTAACTCCCAGCAATGCATATTGCCACTTAGGCATAAGCGACTACTATGATAGCGGCCAGATTTATTGGATTAACCTCAGTGGAAAGTTTGACAGTAAGGTGTTTGTTCGCATCTATATTATATTTCTTCTCGTCTCTCTGTTGGTCATTTCCACATTTTCTCGAAAACTACTGGGCCTATCTGTCTGAAATTTTGTATGCAGATTTTTATGATAAGATGCAGCGAACTAAGTATTATGGTATCCTTTCTGATGCAGAGTTATTGATTAAGAGAGATTAACAAGCATTAATATTTAATGCAAAAATGAGTAAAGATTTTAATCAACCATGAAATCTGACATAAAATACTCATTCTAAGTCAACGGGTTATAACTTTTGCCCGTTTTTAACTGGTTAAAAAGTCTACTTACATTTAAATTCATGTATGTTGGTATGTTGATATTGTCCAGGGAATTAATTTTACTTTTCTGCAAAACAAAATATATATATATATATATATATATATATATATATATATATATATATATATTAGTGTTGGGACGATTAATCAGAATTGGAATCGAGAATCGGAAAAATCGGAGCTTTTTGGTGCATTGGAATCGGCATCGGAATAACAAAAATTGTAGCTTTTTTTCCGATGCAAAACCGATTCCTTAAATTATCTTTTATATTTGATTTTGGTTTAAGAAACATTTTCCACGGCTTATAGTAATAATAAAATAAAAAATATTTGTTGATTTGAAACAACCAGTAAAGCCAAAATCTACAGATCACTCCCTCACAAATGTGTTTTTACGTTTGAGAAAATATATGCACATTTAAAATGTTTGTTGTTTATTTTTTTAACAGTAATCAGGAAAAAATAACACCTTTATAACTAAAAATTTGGAGATTTATAAAGAATCGGAATCGAAATCGGTAATTGTATTGGAATCGGAAATTTAGTACGGAATCGGTAATTGTATCGGAATCGGGAAAAATATAGGAATCGTCCCATCACTAATACATATTAGTGTGTGTGTGTGTGTGTGTGTGTGTGTGTGTGTGTGTGTGTGTGTGTGTGTGTGTGTGTGTATGATTTTGTTACCACAAATATTAATTCTTTTCTATACAGGTCCAAGTAAGAAGATGAAAATCATTGTAAGTGATAATGTTCGAAGCTGCGTTGCCAATGGAAATGAATTCCCATTAGGAAGCCCCTTCTCTTTCCTGGATGGTTGTATCAGGTATAACTGCGACTGTCATCGTGACGGATCATGGGAATGCCCAGCTGATAGGGCTGAGGACACCTGCCAACACGGTCGAGATAGGCAACCAACCACAGATCGTACCCGGCCAGAAACAACAAGAAGTGAGTTACTTTTAAATGATAATAGTGTTATTTAATTTCTCATATTTTATAGATGATTTTAATAATACCATCCAATACTAATATTTGCAGCTCACACTCGCACGATGGTCGTTGCCGTTGGTACCGTGATCAGACACTGTACAGTGGAGGGTAACCAATATCTTATAGGCCGCCCATTCTCTTTCAATGAAAATTGCTTCCGGTTTAACTGTGAGTGCTATACAGATGGATCATGGGAATGTCCTTCTGAACGCTCTGAATACATATGCAGGCTCCAACCTGGACAAAGAATTGTCAGAGGTAAGCATTCTATCTATGTAAAGAATATGTTAAGATATTTCACGTTCGTACGTACCTTATGATCGCTTACATATTTCAAAAATGAGATAGCTTGATCTGCTATTAATGATTCTTTTGAACCCCTCCTAAAATAAATACCCATTTAAAAATCCATTGTTTCAAACTTGAATTCTATGGTTCTTTTTACTAAAACAATTAAATGTTGAATAAATACATTTGAAAAGGTAACATTCGACGATTGAATGATTTGAAAATATTTTGCTATTAATTGGTTTTATGCAAAGAAGCCAGAAAATATATAGTGTTTCATACAGAGCTGAATTGTTACAATTTTAAATAGATGAATAAAATAAAATAGGCATATTCGTATTATTTATTTAAACAAAATTTAGCTACAAATGACAATAGCAATGTTTCTCATACGAATATTTTCCATGGCAACATTTTTCCATACAAATATTTTTCCATACAAATATTTTTCCATGGCAATATCTTCAATTGCAATATTTTTTCATAGCAATATTACCATAATATTTTCCATAGCAATATTTTCCATTGCAATATTTTTTCCATAGACATATTTCCACAGAAATATTTTTCACAACAGTATATTTCCAACACAATATTTTTCACAGCAATATATTTCTGCGGCAATATTTTTCACAACAATATATTTCGATAAAATTTTTCCCAGAGCTATATTTTGCCACAATATTTTCTACAACAATGATTTTCATTGTGATATTTTTCATAGCAATATTTTTCAAGGGATTATTTTCCACAAAAAATTGTTTTCCATAGCAACATTTTCTATAGTATTATTTCCCACAGCAATAGTTTTCATAGCAATATTTTTCACAGTAGTATTTTTCCATGCAAATATTTACTATAGCAATGTTTTTAATAGCAACATTTTCTATACTAATAAAGAGTTTTTCATAGCAATATTTTTCACAACATTATACCACATTGCAATATTTTTCCACTGAAAAGCACTATCATATAAAGGAAACCATTAAAATAAAATTACTTTAATAAAACATAACACTTATATTCTTCTCATCGTTGACATAACATCATTTTCTCTTACATCCAAATCTTTCCTTCAGGTCCAAGTAAGAAAATGACCATCATTGTCAGCGATAACGTCCGATCGTGTGTTGCCAGAGGAGTCGAGTATCAATTAGGAAGATCGTTCTCATTCTTAGATGGATGCATAAGATATAATTGCCAGTGTCATTCCGATGGATCATGGGAATGCCCGGCTGACAGGGCAGAAGATACATGCCAACATGGCCGAGACAGACAACCAACTACGGGTCCAGATCGTACCCCATCAGAAACAACAAGAAGTAAGTTTTATAAATTTGTCCAACTAATTTTGAATATTAATATTTACAGCTTGAATTAGGATGACGGCCATTGCTGCCGGCGCGATAATTATACGGATTAGACGTTTACCTATATATTCTATTATTGTATGATACTCTGATCATTTGATGAGCGTCTCTTATTGAATATGTTTTTTTGTCTTCCGAAAATGTTATGATATCGTCATTGTCAGTAACTGAATGTTGTATAATTCGTATTATTTGGATTATCTGAATCACTGTTAGCATCTTTAAGTTGTATTTTCATAGCATTTCGGTCGATGTATCCTTCAACTTTCTTCAGGCGTACCTTTTTTTTTTTTTTTTTTTTTTTTATTACATTTTCACCCCAAACAAGGCAAATTGCCACTTTGGTGTAGGGGGCTACTATCAGGGGCAACAACTACTGGGGTACTATGTAGGGATTTGGGCAGCAAGGTGTCGGTTCACGTTACACTTGAACTTCTGCATGTCAGTACTGTTGGGGAAGCAGGGACCTGGAATGGAATTCCAGAGTCTTGCGGTTCTGGGGAAGAAACTATTGGAGTAAAAAGATCTTTTACATCTAGGGACCTCTACAGTGTGGGGGTGGGATCTAGTAGCCTGTCGGGTTTGTCGAGGGTGCTTGCGTCGTGGGGGCACAAGTGATTGCAGTTCGTCAGAGCATTCACCACTAAAATACTTGTAGAAAAGGCAGAGGGATGCAACATTTCGTCGATGGGACAGAGGCTGAAGCTTAGATGCCAGTTCAGGGCCTATCAGGTTTGCGACTCTCTTTTGAACCTTGTCAAGGAGCGAGAGACTAGTAGCCGATGCACCAGCCCAGATGTGGCAGCAATACTCCATACATGGGCGAATGGTGCCCTTATAGAGGTACAGGATACTTTCGGGTGTTAGTAGTTTTCTAGCACGGTAGAGAGAGCCTACCTTTCTTGCAGCGGCCCTGGCAATGCCTTCAATGTAATTGTTCCAACTCATGTTTCCTGTGAACGTTAGGCCAAGGAGTTTGAAAGATGGACTCTCAGATAAAGAGTCGTTGGCCATTGCTATGGGTGGTAGAGAGGGTTTCTTGTAATTATTGAATGAAACTAGTTTAGTCTTGGCAGCATTGAACGCGACCAACCACTTTTGTCCCCATTCCACTACAGATTGGAGGTCTTCCTCTAGTGTTTCTGCCATTTCTTTAGAAATGTGTTCATTCGTCTTCCTGTCGTGTCTGCCATAGAGTGTAGTGTCATCAGCATATATACCCATCTCAGAGGCAATGTTGTCGGGGAGGTCATTTATGAATATCAGGAACAATAGAGGTCCAAGGATAGAACCCTGGGGCACTCCCGCATTTGTCGAACTCGAGAATCTTTTTGTCGAACTAGTAATCTACACGAACTTTTAAACGGAACGCCTTTGAATATACTTAAACTATATCACACAGAGCACTTGGATAAGTATATTTCATTCATTTTTTATGGGACGTATTTTATTTTTTGTATTACTTAATATTATTACGTGCATAATCTATATAATTATAAAAATACAAATGCCCTTGTAACGATGTATGTAACCCACTTTCCAGTTTACGACATCCGGTTGCGCAAGCGCATGATCTGCGCACTGAAATATTAACGCTATTATTTCGAAATTATTATTTAACACGGGAATAATGGGGTTTAAAATAACTTAAACGTAATACAGAAATCAACGTTGTAAAAAAAAATGCAGACAGTATTAATAATTGTTTATTTGGATAATTTAAACGCGAAAAAAAAAAGAACAATTGAGGCGCTGAAATTATAACGTTATTATTTTAAAATTATTATTTAACATGGGAAGAGTGGGTTTAAAATAACTTAAACGTAATACAGAAATGAACGATGTAAAAAAGTAGATATATCAAAATTTGAATTTAACTATAATAAGTATCTGTTCAGTGCACATTTACCTAGAAGTATGGCCAACCACTTATAATTCAGTGACTGTAAATTTTAGTTTTCAAAAATAATCAATTATAATAAACAGAACGACTCATAGAAATCTATCTATATATTTTTTTTTCATTTTAATATACTTTCATAGAAATGTTTCTGTTATGTCAAAAAAAAAACTATTTTCTTTACGTCACAAGTGTCACGCTCATACATGAATTCTATAGCTAATATAGCATATTGACCCAACGGGTCACGGGTAGTCTAGTATATATATATATATATATTAGGCGCATAATAATATTTAATAAATAAAATAAATAAATACGGCTCATAAAAATTAGGGGCGACTCACACACACACACACACACACACATATATATATATAAATATATATATAAGATTTGTTGTTGCCGTTTTTTAGCGATATTAGCAACATCGAAACGTTGTTATTTTCCCCCGCCTCCTTTGCGTTTTTAAAGAGCTATAAGCTCTTTTTATTATATATATATATATATATATATATAATGTGTGTGTGTGTGTGTGTGTGTGTGTGTGTGTGTGTGTGTGTGTGTGTGTGTGTGTGTGTGTGTGTAAAATGGGTTAACGAGCGAAAAAGTGTATATTTAAATGAGTGGGGTCACCAAAAGGGGACTCTCCATAGGCACAAAAATAAAAAAATTGTCTCGGTCATGTAATATTTCTCCTCCAATGACCGAGGACAGAGAAGGTGAATTGTAGCATCAGAACAGATACTACACTGTGATCTTAGGCAGTGCTAGTTGTTGTTTGTCTAATTGTAAAGTAACTTTGATATTGTTTAATGTTACATTAGACATGAGGGGAATTTTGTACCTGTGTGTGTGGACGTACGTGTGCGCGTGTGTGTTTTAATGTGTCGGATTTTGATTTATGTGTGGAGGTGTATACATACACATGCATGTATGTGTGAGTGCGTTTTGCATTTTGTTTGTTTGCGTGTTGATAATCAGCTTTGTTTATTTCTTATGAAATCTTTTCCTGTGTAGAAGTAATTGATAGTTTGGAAAATTGGAATTATATGAACGTATTTTAAAACATAAAGGTGTCTGTTTTCTGCGATTTTTATGTTACTCTTATGTCAGGCCATTCTATTGCTAAGATTTTTGGTGGCGCCTATGTAAAATTTGTTGCATGCTGTGTATCTTAGTGCATATATTATATTTCTGGAGATGCAGTCTAGGCCTTTTTTTTATTTTGAATGTTTGTGTTGGGCTTTTGAATGTATGTGTTTCCCTCTATTATTATGTCACAAACTCCACATCGCTGTTTGTTGCATTTTGTAACCCATTTTGTAGTGTATTAATTGAGTTTGGAGGAGGTTATGATGTGTTTTTGGTTGGCGTTTGCTTTTTTATTATTTTTTGTTGTTTTAAGTATATTGTTTAGTTTATCGTTTGATTGAGTAGGATAAGCTTTTTGTTATCTCTGTAAATAGTTCTGGGTTGTTTATATTGTGTGTAGAGACGCATGCTAGAATTTGTTTTTTGTTATGTTTTTAAGGGTTTCTTAGCTGGTCTACTGGTATTTTTCTGTACCTTTACGTACTAGTTGTGGTGGGTATCCTCTTTTCCTCGGGGTTATTTGTAGTTCATTTAGTCGGATCGATCAGAGGTGGTTGTCTGACTATGATGCAGATTCTGCGTGCCAGGGAGTAGGGTATGGATTTTAGACAGCTTTTGAGGTGATGGCTTTTTATATATATATTCCTGAACTACATTACTTGAGGTACTTGGGTATGCATGGTCGATTTTTTATCCAAAAGGGTTTAAAATAATATTAGTTTAGGATTTCAATCAGTATTACACATGTATCTACATTGGAAAAGATCTAGTAGGCTTAATTGGTTTAAGCTTTATTGGAAATCATTTGAATAAATGATATTCTACACAAAACACCTTTCATGCAATGCTTAGAACATCCTTGAATATTCCTGCAAGATTGAGGATTAAAAACTTTAAAATTAATGATAAAACAATCTAATCTTGTATCGTAGATCGGAGGTCATAAATTTCCTCCATCAATCTTCGATTAAATTATGGTAAAACAAAACTGCAATAATTATTCGTCCTGGATCCTCATTGACCAATTTAGTGAATGCATGGGTTAGGAAAATTACCTTCCGTAATTCTAACGGAGTAAGATGTGAGTGGCCTTTGGAAGATTCTAGAGATCAAATGGAGTTATCGAATTACCAAGATGTCAGCGATTGCACTAACCAGCGAGTGGTATCGTTAATAATCTGCTAAAAGTACTCTATACTGTCTCAGACATGCCCTAAGATTGGTCGTAGAGATAATTATCAACCAAATGATGGAAACAGAAGACAAAGACACAAAATTGAACCGGAAGCACACAATCGAGAGAGATTTGATCGTAATGAGAAAAACTGGAGTGACAATATGAATCTGGCTTCAGATTGAAATGATGATTATACCTTGACTGTTTCATGCCTAAGTCTAAGTAAGTAATTCTAACTCTTAAATTTCGAAAAACAATATTAAAGATACGTTAAAAAAGGTCAGCTTCTGATCACCATTGATTCTTTTATTATATTTAAATGAATTAGAAAGAGAAGCATTCAGGGGTGAGTAGGATGATGAGTGAAAATTGTTAAAAGGAGTTTACTCACACATTTTCAGAATACTGAGCAACGTCGGGTATGCCGGCCACGTAAAAATACTTCCTTTGACTTATCTATGATTGTTTCGGTTTTGGTTTTGAATCATTGATAACTAGCCTGCGTGCCTGGCGTTTACCGGGTGCTTAGAGGTATGTGTTGAGCCCCCCCCCCCCCAAAAAAAAAGGTGGTAGTAGGCAGGCTCGAACCCGTGATGCGAAGGCGGAAAAGAAAGTGAAAGAAAACCTGCCGTCTTACCCTCGAGTTCGGTTGAGGGTCGAGCTTCAAAACGATACCAATCTCGTGAAAATCCGTCGCTCCTGTCGAAAGTTATAGGCATACATACATACATACATACATACATGCATACATACATACATACATACATTTAAACAGACAGGTGATATTTATATAATAGATTATAGTATGCTAATTTACTTAAACTGTGTATAACTACAGTTAACATATCTTGATCTACTATTTTCAGCTCACACTAGAACAATGGTGGTGGCTGTTGGCACCGTGATCAGACACTGTACAGTCGAGGGTAAACAATATTCTACGGGACGTCCATTCTCTTTCACTCAAAACTGTTTCCGGTTTAACTGTGAATGTCATTCTGATGGATCATGGGAATGTCCTTCTGAACGCTCAGAATATATATGCAGACGTGAACCTGGACAAAGAATTCTAAGAGGTAAGAATATTATTTGTATATTTTAAATAATCTTATCTTTCTATTTATCTATATTTCTATCTTTCTTTCTTTCTCTCTCTCTCTCTCTCTCTCTCTATCTATATATATATATATATATATATATATATATATCACACATATTGGTATATATTTTTTATGTATGTATATTTATGTGTGTGTGTTTGCAAGTATATGTATGTGTCTGATTGTGCGTGTGTGTGTGTGTATATATCATCTCCTACCTATTCTCCATCTTACTTGTGTGTGTGTGTGTGTGTGTGTGTGTGTGTGTGTGTGTGTGTGTGTGTGTGTGTGTGTGTGTGTGTGTGCCTGTGCATGTACTTATGTTTGAACGATTAAGTACATGTATGCATGCGTGTTTTGATCGGGAAAGACAAACAAAAAAATTAACCAATATGTGTGTGATATATAAGTGGGTGGATGTGTGTGAGTGCATGTGTGAGTGTGTAGGTGGGTATGTATATATGTATGCTCCTACATATATTTCTGTGTATATGCGTGTGTATATGTGTATATACCTGCGTGCGTATGTGTATGTATATGTATATGTACATATGTATGTGTGTGTGATTGTGTGTGAGTGTGTGCTATACATGGGGAAAGAAAGTCATAAAAAACATAAAAACCTTCACCAAATGGACCAAAAGCCGCCTCTTTGAACTTAACTCTGACTGGACACTACAAACACTTAAATGTCTGAGACCACATCACTCTGAAAAACGCATTTAGTATCAGCAGATGTAAAAATAACATTTCAAACTCTCATTAAAAAAAAAAAACTTTTTACGAAAATATCTGAAGAAAGCGAAACAAAGCTTGAAACGCGGTATAAAAATATTTTTAGATAAAAATATGATAAAATGCTGAAAAATCCACAATTGTTGATGGCTACACTCTTTTAAGTATACATTTTTTTCTCTCGTTGGAACTACAAAATCATCGCTTTAAATATATATATATATATATATATATATATATATATATATATATATATATATATATATATATATAGCAATGATCTCTCAAATAAGATTGAATGCTATTCTTTAACATTTATGTAGATGACACAGTTATCCATAACAACACTTTGAAGAGTATTAATCAGATCTCCCTTTCGAACACGAGTACGCAATGCAATGGAGAAAGAAGGCTGGTTACTTTTTTAATACATATCGAATCCTCACTTTGCCTTAACTGAAATGAATGTCTCTCTATTTGAATAATTCGCCCGCTTTGATGATCTCTAGGACTGAGCTTCACACTAGATTTCAAACAGAAAACTTATATCAATTCTGTTACTAAGGTCGCTGGAAAAATGGTTGAATTCTTCTACCGTTCCAGAGAGTATTTCACTTTTGATGTAGTCCTCCACTTGCATAAGACAGATTTAAGGAAGGGCTGCTCTGAACTCACTTGATTTGATGGTGTAGTACAAAATCAATTTTGGAATCAAGTGGTGTATAATATCTTCTCCAAAAGCTTTTATTTCAGAAGATGTGTTGCTAGTCTTTCTCTACTCGATCCTTATTTTCATGGAAAACGATCAAGTAAACTCTAACTCTACTAACAAAATTTCTAAAAACAAAGTTTCTTCTAAAGTCTCTCATCCTTGGAACACGTTGCCATGGGACTGCATCCATGCAGACTACAACATGTTCGTTTTCAATTTTAATATCAACTAATATTTGGGGGGGTCATCCTCTTTGGTAATTAAATTTTGTCTATTCCATTCATCGTTTTCAATCCTCTCATAATATTGGTCATCGGTCTATTCTATGAGTTTATTTTTCAGTATGTAGAGGATGTAAATGGTTGGTAGTATTTAATGACACTTACACTAAGCTTCTTTCTTTTAACAACTACAAAAAATAATTCTCAGCAAACCATTGCCATGGCAAACCCGTCTTTCAAACTCCTCTGCCTGCATGCAAGAAATACATTGAAGACATTGCCAAGGTTGCTGCAAAGAAGGCGAGTTAGCGCTACCGTGCGATAAAATTACTCGCACCAGAGAGCATCCTATATCTTAAAAAAACCACAATTCACCCATGCATGGAGTAATGTTGCCACATCTAGGTTGAAGCATCTGTCACAATTTTTTTTATTTTGTTATTAGACAGTTTAAAGAGGTTCTCCGATCTAATTGGTCCCACACTATCAGACAAGCTCCAGTCCCTGTCCCATCGCCGCAATGTCCCATCCCTATGCCCATTTACAAGTACTTTATAATAGAATGTGCTTTGATGAACTTATACCTTTTGTTACCTTTTGATATGCATATCTCCGACTAAACCAAAAAGCAGCAAAGTCCCACTTCTTCATTGCTAAGACCCATATATGCCACAGAGACTGCTACTCTAATAATTTTTTCCTTCGAACTACTAGACATTGGAATTCCATCCTGCTTCCCTGACTGTACCTACAAAGTCTCCTGTAGATATCCAAATTGTAGCCCTTATGCTCCAAGTGGCAATATGCGTTGTTTGGGGGTGAAAAAGATTTGATTTTTAAAACATAATATACAATTTCATTAACCTCTGTCCTTGAGTTGATTTTGGCCTTAGTGGATGATGACTTATTAGTATAAAACTATATATAATTATTTTTTATTTGTTTTAAAAATTAAAGTCAATACAACTTTATGAACCAATATCTTCGATCTTCAGGTCCAAACAAGAAAATGACAATCATTGTCAGCGATAATGTTCGATCATGTGTTGCTAGTGGACACGAATACAGATTAGGACAAGCGTTCTCTTTCATGGATGGATGCATCAGATATAACTGTGAATGTCATTCCGATGGATCATGGGAATGTCCAGCTGAAAGGGCTGAAGATATTTGCCAACATGGCCGAGATAGGCTACCAACCACAGATCCCGATCATACCCGACCTGAAACAACAAGAAGTGAGTTATTTTAATGATTATAGTATTTAATTTAATTTTTCATAAAACTGTTACTAATTCAAAAGTCTTGTATGAAAAAAATTAGTATTTAATACAATTTTAATAATATTTTAATAATTTTTAATATATTTATTTGTAGCTCATACTCGGGCGAGGGTTGTTGCTATTGGAACAGTTCTCAGACATTGTACAGTCGAGGGCAGCCAATACCCGGTTGGTCAGCCATTCTCTTTCATTGAAAACTGCTTCCGGTTTAACTGTGAATGTCATTCTGACGGATCCTGGGAATGTCCTTCGGAACGCTCGGAATATATATGCGCACTCATACCGGGACAAAGAATCGTCAGGGGTAAGAACATTATTATGTTTTTTGTTTTTTAATATATATATATATATATATATATATATATATATGTGTGTGTGTGTGTGTGTGTGTGTGTGTGTGTGTGTGTTGGTTGGTTGGTTGGTTGGTTGATTGGTTGGTTGGTTGGTTGGTTTTGTTTTATGGCATATCAACCCTTTTCGGGTTATTTAATGCCGAATCCAAAGATTTTGAAGAAAAATTTTTAATAGAATATATTCTTTGTGTTCAAGTCGGTTTCTATTTAACCCATAGTTGGGACCTTAACAAGTACTACCACTCTGGGTCAGAGTGGACCTTGGAGCAATGGTAATTAAAGGGTGGCTCCACACACCTCAAAGCCTCACGACTAGATATAGTTTAAGGTCATATCCAAGGACCGTGTGTGTGTGTGTGTGTGTGTGTGTGTGTGTGTGTGCGTACGCATGCATATATGTATATATATGTATATGTTCATATATATATATATATATATATATATATATATATATATGTATATATGTGTGTTCATATATATATGCATATATATGTATATATATATATACATTTATATGTATATATATACATATACATATATGTATATATATATATATACGTATATATATTTACATATATATATGTATATATATATATATGTATATACAAGTGTCAGAATTAAAGTTAAATTCTTTAGATTAAAATATACATAAAAATATATTTAAGTTAAGAATTTATTGTTTGAAACATCAAAAAATTATATTTATTTTCCTTATCCACGGATTTTTAATAATGGCGCCTATCATCAGAGGAAATGAAATGCAATTACCAGAATTATCAGTTGTAAATAAACATTTTTTTTCATCAGCATATATATGTAAAAAGTTATTAAAAAGTCTTAAACGACATAGATAAAAGATATCACACAGCCTGAGCAATCCAACATTGAAATAAGTTCAATTATTTCCGGGGTGTTTCTGCCAGGTCGGAAGAATAATAATCCCAGGGGGAAATTGGAGGTAATAGAGTTATCCGTAACATTTGAAACAAGTTCCAAATCGGAGGTGACATCCAGAATGTGTAATGATCCCATAATGTAATTTCTAGGAATAAATGAAATTGTAAATACTTCTGGCGAGGCAAAGATCTGCTGATGCTGAAGTTTAGAAGAAATCCGGAATCCTTGTAACATATTAGAGATCAATATTAATTTCATTTGATATATCTCCATCGATTATAACAACACGCATGTGGATACACAAATATCTAAAACTATATATGTCAAAACATGCCTTCATTTGGTAACCATTTAGACAAAGTCATTTTCCAGTCCGTTCCTTACAAATATGGGTTCATAAGTGCCGGGCCGATCAATTCGGCTTTTAGAAGACAGTCTTACATGATGAAAATGAGAGAAAGAGAACTAATGTAAGAAGAAGAAAGAGGAAAAAGAGAAAAAAAAGGGTAAGTCGATGAAGGCTAGCATCGCTCGCAAATCCAGATGTAGAGACACTAGACAAAACAGGGGAGGGTAGAACGGTAGCCCTCGATATATCTAAGGCTTTTGACAGGGTATGTGACGATGGTCTTCTAAGGAAAATCAGATCATATGGTATCACTGGAAGAATACATAATGTAATTAAATCATTCTTAAGTAAGGGAAAAATCCAGGTTGTCCTCGATGGTCGTATATCTAAACAATATGATGTAAATGCGGGAGTACCTCAGGAGTCCAACCTTGGACCTTTATTATTCTGATATTCATAAATGACTTCCTTCATAAAATTGTCTCTGAGATGGGTATATTTGCCGATGACACCACTTTCTATAATAGGCACGAGGAGAAAACAAATGAACACATATCTAAAGAAATGGCAGAAACACTAGAGGAAGACCTCCAATCTATAGTGGAATGGGGACAAAAATGGATGGTCACATTCAATGCTGCCAAGACTAAGCTTGTTTCCTTCAATAATTACAAGAAACCTTCTCTACCACCAATAGCAATGGTCAAGAATACATTACCCGAAAGTACTTCCTTTAAACTCCTTGGCCTAACGTTTACAGGAAACATGAACTGGAATAGATAAATTGAGAGCATTGTCAAAACAGCTGCAAAGAAGGTGGGTTCTCTCTACTGTGCTAGAAAAAAACTACTTATGCCTGAAAGTATCCTGTACCTCTATAAGGCCACCACTCGCCCATGTATGGAGTACTGTTGTTACATTTGGGATGGTGCATCTGCTACTAGTCTTTCACTCCTGGACAAGGTTCAAAAGAGAGTCGCTAACCTGAGAGGTCCTGAACTGTCATCTAAGCTTCAGCCTCTGCGCCATCAATGAAATGTTGCATCCCTCTGCCTATTCTACAAGTACTTTAATGGTGAATGCTTTGACGAACTACACTTGTACCCCGTTGATATGAATACCCACCAACAAACCCGACAAGCAGCGTAATGTCACCACTTCACAGCAGAGATCCCTAGGTGTAAGAATTCTGCTTTCCCAACTGTACTGACATGCAGAAGTGTAATGTGAACAGACATCTTGCTACTCATATCCCTTCATAATATCCCTGCAAGTTATGTCCCCGATATTAGCCCCCTACTTCAAAGTGGCACTGTGCCTTGTTTGGGGTGAAAATTGAATTAAAAATAAAAATAAGATCAAACTTTTTGGAGGAATAATTGTTAGATTAAGGTTAAAGTTTATTTAAAGTTAAATCCCTCTGCCTATTCTACAAGTACTTTAATGGTGAATGTTCTGACGAACTACAAGCACTTGTACCCCCTCAACGTAAATACTCCCGACAAGCAGCTAAATCCCACCCCTTCACAATAGAGATCCGTAGGTGTAAGAAGGCCTTCTATTTCAATAGTTTCTTCCCCAGAACTGCTAGACTGCGTGTCATAAACAACTTTGTATGTGTCAAATTTAAGTGGGAAATATGAACTGTGTGGTCTTTTTTATATAGGTGTGTGTGGGGGTGGAAGACTTACATTTAAAGCTAATCGATAAGATATAAATAAATAGACAAGTACATATAAATAAAAATACAAAGAAATATATAAGTTTGATCTACTCAGATAAAATATGCTAAATGTGAAATAAAATATACTTAATTAGAGAATTATTATAAATTAATAGCGATAAGAGTGCATATATTAAGATATTCCTAGTATTAGAATCACATTGATGATAAAAAAAATAGAAGCTATTACACATAATTAAGGGAATATTTCGCAAAGATATATACGTATATATACATCTAAATATACATATTTATACCCATATAATTATATATATATTCATAAATGTATAGAAACCGTTATTTAAAGCTATAATTCTAGATTAAAGAAAGGTATATTATTCACTCAATAGATATTGGTTAGAGTTGATTAAATAAATAGCTTAAGTTGAATGTAGAAGATCAAATCAATGATTATATCAACATTTGTATTATATTTAAATATAAGTATCAAGATAGAGTCAATTATGAAATGAATAAACTAATGTATTTTAATTTGGAGCGGATTAATAGTTAATTAAAGTTTAATTTTGTTATCAATAACAGGGGTTATTTAGTTTTTTTTTTTATTATTGTGAGCTAATACATATGTGAGAACCTATTAAAGCAATCGTATATGCTGGGATAAAAAATAATTATATTTATTAGAGCAATTTAATCCAATTAAATTTGTTAAAAAAAATTAATACATTATTAATCGATAAACATTTATAAATAAATGAGTTATACTAATAGTTGAATCAAAGTTAGTACCAAACTAAACATTATTATATATCCAGGCTTAATGAATTCATCATAGAATAGGGAGAATTTAATATTCATATGGGAATAAAGACAAATAAGACTAAAAGAGATTAGATTTACATATAGAGTGAGGTATAACTTCGCAGGAATTCATCCAATTTAAATATGTTGACACAATATATATGTGTGTACACATATGAATAATACTCATACATAGAAATACATACAGATACATTTATATCCTTATCATTATTAATTTAAGCGGGGTGAATTAAGTTATTTTGTACCGGCTATATTTAAATTTTTTTTCTATGTTTACATAGTGAAATCCGTTCACTTTTAGTATTTATTGTAGTTTTAGGAAATGTTATTATTTTAACAACTTCTGAAATGCAAAAACTACAGAATTTAGATCTTGTGCTGCAAGAGTTAATTTTTCAATATATCCCATTATAACGAATATGGAATTTTTTTATGTGAAAGGTTTTTAATTCAAGTTGTTAGGGAGGTACCTCTATTACTATTTGTATTTTCATTTTTAAAGGAACTTATATGGTTGGAGATTATAAGTTTTATTGGATTTGCCGTTGCACCGATATGTGTGTGGGTTTTAAGAGTAGTATTCATAATTATTCCATAATTTAAATCCTTATTCTGGATATGAGATGTTTGTAGAGAGGGAGGATATTTTGATCTGTGTTATTTGCAGTGGTAGCTTCGTGTATAACTTGGGGGTTAGGTTGTGAGCTATTTATGGGAATATAGTCATGGTGGTTATTTAAACTCTCTAATGTGGTGACTCCTGTGGTTAGAATATTTCGACAGGAGTTGTCGGGGATTCTATCAGTTGTTTTTATTAGGAGTTTAGTAATTCTTGAAAATATTATCTCACTGTAATATTTATTACGACAGTAATTAATTTGATTATCTAATCTGTGATTTGACTCATTTATATATATATATTTATATACACACACACACACACACACATATATATATATATATATATATATATATATATATATATATATATATACATGTACTCCGATAAATTTGAGGTTTTTGTGTATTGATATTCATATTAAAAAGCCTTTTTTTTCAATTTATTTAAAAAGAAAATACTGCTTTGTTATATATGGTTCGTGGAATTGCATTCATCTGCAAAAGATCTAGCTAATTTGCATATTCTATTAAACATATTAATTAATTCCCAATTAATTTTATTCGGTTTTCTCATGGGATGATCATCTTTAGTTCGAAAATATATTATCTGATCCTTGTTGTCCTATATATCTAAAATCATAATTCCTGGTATATTTCTTTTAATTTGTTTTCTTAGAATACAGTATAAATATTTACATTTATAGTTCAAAATATTGCATCTTTTCTCTCGTTTAAATCAGTAGCTTTATTACAATCTTTTAGTTTCCAGTTACATTTATGTTTTTTCTGATTTATTATTAACTAGCCTGGTTGCCCGGCGTTGCTCGGGTGTTTGGAGGTGTGTGTTGAGAAAAAAAAAAGTGGTAGTAGGCTGGCAGGCTCGAAAACATGATCAATAATTCCCCCCACCACTCTTTATCCGTGCCTAATCCTAAACGTAGATTCAATGAAGAAAGCTTCTTTCTTAGAACTGCTCAACTGTGGAACTCTCTTCCGTTTCCCTGCTTTCCAGCTGACTACAATATGGCTGTCTTCAAGTCCAAAATTTACACTTCTAACGATTACTATGATATTGTCCTTTTGACCACTATACACTTAAACTTTATCCTCGAGTGGCTTCTCGGTCTTGATAAGTGGTGATTCCCTTGTAAAAAAAAAAAACCTGTGACGCAAAGGCGAAAAAGAAAATGAAAGAAAGTCTGACGTCTTACCGCTACTCCATGATGCGACCGGAAGTTCGGAACATTAAAATTAGGCAAAGTCAATTCAACCGATATGATGCCTTGCAAAAATGGCTTGCAAAAAATCGACTCGTCCTTGTAGAAAAATGCCCAGTTAAAGGTGAAGGAATTAATGTTTTGGGCCAATTTTTTACATTTGTCGTCCAAGACGTCGAGCTTCAAAATGATACCAAGCTCATGAAAATCCGTCGCCTCTGTTGAAAGTTTTAGGCATACATACATACATACATACATACATACATACATACATACATTTAAACAGACAGGCAAGATTTATAATATAGTCTAGCCTGGGTACCCGGCGCTGCCCGGGTGTTTGGAGGTGTGTGTTGAGCAAAAAAAATGTGGTAGTAGTCAGGGCGGCCCGAACCCATGACACGAAGGTGAAAAAGAAAGTGAAAGCAAATTAGACACAAGGTCGTTTTTAATGTGGTTTTCCCCTAAAAGGGGTCACTCTGGCAGTAACCAAATAAATAATAATTATCTCACTATGAAAGGTTTTCCCTACATTGACCAAAGGACCAATTACAGAACAGACACTACCCGGCCCGAAGGCCAGGCGGTTGCGTTCCAATAGTTTTGCTTTATTTATATGAAAAAGACAAACAAAACTAGAGACGATGGCACGGAAGAAATTCTGTTTACCTTGATCAAAAACAAAAAGATAGAAACGATGTCCATTTGAGAATGCGAGATATTATGGCCTGGCAAGTATGCAAAAACTTCTTGCGGAATCCAACCGACATGAGAAACCTAATGCAAAAAGCCTTTTGTGGACATACACAAACGCTTGTGCCCATTTGGCCCTTTATATATTAGATTCCTTAATTTTAATTTTTTTTTTATTTGATTAATATGTTAATTTAACAGTGTGAAAAAGGAATAATATTTTTCGGAAATAATCACTTTTTCAATTTTTTTCCACACTTGGGAGTCACCACTTATCAAGGCCCGAAGGCCACTCGAAGATAAGAATTAATGAATCTAAGATGGTACTGTAGTAATCGTTAATGGTGTAAATTGAGTAGAATTTGATTATTTATGGGAAGGGCTTAGCAAGAACTTCTTTACATTGGATTTGAAGGTTGCCATGTTGTATTCAACCAGGAAGCAGGACAGCAGAACAGTGTTCCACAGGGAGATAGTTTTGCAAATGAAGCTTTGTTCATGGAATCTACGTTTAAATTAAGGCACAGATAGAAAGTGAGGGAAATCATATATAGTGGTTGTAGCTAGTCGAGTGATTTTTGTGAAAGTTTAGCAAGGGGGCACCATAGATTTAAACTCAAACAGGCACTTGCCAAGAAAATAACTATAGAGCAGAGACAAGCTCGCAACGTCTCTTCTGTGGAAAAGAGGTAGCATGGAAGAGAAAAGGGCATCACCTACTAGGTTTCAAAGCCAGTTTTGGACTCTATCAAGGCTAGATAGGGCGCACCAACCACCGTCAACCACCACCTGCCCAGATGTGGCAGCAGTACTGCATTTTAGAGCGTACCTGGCTCAATTGCGGATTTTGAGTGGAACAATCCTCACTGATGATATCGATTGAAGATATCTTGAAAAGTATTTATAAAACTTCATAATTTTGTGTATTTTAGGTAACAAGATATCAATTAAATATCACCATTTAAATGTGACATGAGCTAAAGAAGCATAAGAATTCTCAGTGTTTAAAAAATGCTATATTAGATATTACTGTAAAGGTGGACTTAATCCGCATGAAATCATTGTAAACTCGGGTGTGATAAAGTTCTACTCTCTCTTAATTATCGCATGACAGGAGATGTCTATTGGTATCAGTCTTGAAAAGACTAAGATTATAGATAAAAGAAAAACAGTAAACAGTACATTCCACAAGCCTGCAGATATTGGAAAGAAGCTACTGGAATAGTAATCTTCCTTACAATTATGTATCAAATTATGAATTGATGGAAATCACTAGTCCATGTATGGAGTATTGTTGTCATATCTGCTACTAGTCTCTCGCTCCTAGACAAGGTTCAAAAGAGAGTCACCAACCTGATAGGTCCTGAACAGTCATCTAAGGGACAACCTTTGTCTCATCGACGAAATGTTGCATCCTGTTCTACAAGTACAGTGAATGCTCTGACGAACTGCAAGCAATTGTACCCCTTCGACGTAAATACCTCCGACAAACCCAACAGCTAAATCCCACCCCTTCACAATAGAGATCCCTAGATGTAAGAGAGCCTTCTACTCCAGTAGTTTCTTCCTCAGAACCGCTAGACTTTGGAATTCCCTTCCGGGTCCCTGCTTCCCCAACTGTACTGACATGCAGAAGTTCAAGTGTAACGTGAACCGACACCTTGCTATCCAACTCCCCACATAGTAGGCCTGTAGCTTATGTCCCTGATAGTAGCCTCCTACATCAAAGTGGCAATGTGCCTTGTTTGGGGCGAAAATGTAATAAAAAAATAAAATAATGTTAAACAAGCTGAAATAAAGGAAGCAGGGAATTGATCAGGCAATTCTGAAGAATGCATTCACAATTTTTGAGACTAGCAACATCAAATCTGGGATCACAATTGTTTTAAATAGTTGTTCTTCGTTTTTGTTTTAATAATTTATAAATCACATATAATTAAAATATAAGGAAGAACAAAAATTATAGAAAAATCATTAGATAAATCCAAGCGAACTGTAATCACGTAATCTGTGGAAAAGAAGATAAAAATAATTAAGACAAGGAAGGACACGGAGAGTACTAGAAGCATGAGACACTTATTGGCACTCAAATTCCAAAGAAAGCCCAACAGCCGTTATTAGCAAGAAATCTGGTTATTGCAATACCGCTAACTGACTGAGTATATTTCTTGAGATAAAAGAAAACTATTGGACATCTGGGGAGACTTTTTACTCAGATTCCAGGGAACACTACCGATTGTTACCAATGAGCAATCACGTAATTATGTGATAACACCAAGTGAGTAAATAATAGTTACTTACTTCATCAGGAGCAATAATGATCATTTTTTTTTTTGTATTTTAAGGTCCAAGTAAAAAAATGACAATTATCGTCAGCAACAATGCCCGAGCCTGTGTTGTCAAAGAAAACAAATATGCATTGGGACAACCGTTCTTCTTCAGAGATGGGTGTTTTGTTTACAATTGCGAATGTAATTCCGATGGATCTTGGGAATGTCCGGCCGATAAGGCTGAAGATATGTGTCGAGATGACCGTGATAGACGACCAACCACAGATCCCGACAGTCCACAGACAGAAACAACAAAAAGTGAGTGTTTTTTTTTTGTGTGTGTGTGATAATAATTGTTTATTTATTTTCTGAAAAATAATTTTCTAAACTAAAAACAAAATAAAAAAACAAAATTTCGTTAATTTAAAAAAAAAAGCAAATTTAGAACAAGTTTGTACCTACTTTATTTCCCACATTAATATTTGTAGCTCACACACGAACATTGGTCGTTGCTGTTGGCACCGTGATCAGACACTGCACAGTAGAGGGCAAACAATATCCGGTGGGACGTCCATTTTTCTTCAATCAAAACTGTTTCCGGTTTAACTGTGAATGTTATTCTGACGGATCATGGGAATGTCCATCTGAACGTTCAGAATACATATGTAGACTCCAACCTGGACAGAGGATCGTTCGAGGTACATGTGTAATTTCATGTCATATGTTTTTGTTGTTGCTTTTTTAATTAAAATGTGTGTTTTGTTATTAATCCCATTATGAAAACTAATTTAATTATTACCACATTTTTTTAGTTATTGAATTAATTAAACAAAATTTAGATATAAAGAATAGATAATAAATTATTACCATAATTTTTAGTTATTGAATTAATTAAACAAAATTTAAATATAAAGAATAGATAATAAATTATTACCATAATTTTTAGTTATTGAATTAATTAAACAAAATTTAAATATAAAGAATAGGTAATAAATTATCACCACAATTTAAAGTTATTGAATTAATTAAACAAAATTTAAATATAAAGAATACGTAATTAAATTATTCCCACAATTTTTTAGTTATTGAATCAATTAAACAAAATCTAAATATGAAAAATAGGTAATTTAATTATTACCATAATGTTTTAGTTATTGAATTAATTAAACAAAATCTAAATATGAAAAATAGGTAATTTAATTATTGCCATAATGTTTTAGTTATTGAATTAATTAAACAAAATTTAAATATGAAAAATAGGTAATTTAATTATTACCATAATTTTTTAGTTATTGAATTAATTAAACAAAATTTAAATATAAAGTATAGATAATTTAATTATTACCATAATTTTTTAGTTATTGAATTAATTAAACAAAATTTAAATATAAAGTATAGATAATTTAATTATTACCATAATTGTTTAGTTATTGAATTAATTAAACAAAATTTAAATATAAAGAATACGTAATTTAATTATTACCATAATTTTTGTGGTCTTCAATTAATTAAACAAAATTTAACTATGAAAAATAGGTAATTTAATTATTACCATAATTTTTTAGTTATTGAATTAATTAAACAAAATTTAAATATAAAGAATAGGTAATTTAATTATTACCATAATTTTTTAGTTATTGAATTAATTAAACAAAATTTAAATATAAAGAATAGGTAATTTGATTATTACCATAGTTTTTAGTTATTGAATTAATTAAACAATTTTAAAATATAAAGAATAGGTAATTTAATTATTACCATAATTTTTTAGTTATTGAATTAATTAAACAATTTTAAATATAAAGAATAGGTAATTGTATTATTACCATAATTTTTTAGTTATTGAATTAATTAAACAACATTTAAATATAAAGAATAGGTAATTTAATTATTACCATAATTTTTTAGTTATTGAATTAATTAAACAAAATTTAAATATAAAGAATAGGTAATTTAATTATTACCATAATTTTTTAGTTATTGAATTAATTAAACAAAATTTAAATATAAAGAATAGGTAATTTAATTATTACCATAATTTTTTAGTCATTGAATTAATTAAACAATTTTAAATATAAAGAATAGGTAATTTGATTATTACCACACTTTTTAGTCATTGAATTAATTAAGAAAAATTTAAATATGAAAAATAGGTAATTTGATTATTACCATAATTTTTTAGTTATTGAATTAATTAAACAAATTTTAAATATGAAAAATAGGTAATTTAATTATTACCATAATTTTTAGTCATTGAATTAATTAAACAAATTTTAAATATGAAAAGTAGGTAATTTAATTCCGGCAATGTGTGACTAAAACCACTAAACCTTTTAAAAATAAAGTTATTTCATATAACTATATGTAGGAGGATGTGATGAGACTATAGCACCATTATGGGTCGAATATTTGACATTCTGTCTTTCTCCGCTTCGTTTAGATTCGCTCTCTTTTACACGTTCACGGGCAAATTAATTTTCCAAGCAATAAAAGTGCTTCAAACTCCAAATGTCAAATTTACAGACCGAGTCGAACTTAAAAGCTCTTATAAAACAACTACTTAGAAAACTAAAATCAGAGATCTTCTGGGTGACACTTCCGGCGCAAACAATCTTCTGACCACGAACAATAATAACCCGATGTTTGAAAACGCATACTAGCAAATAATAAATCAATAATTCGATAAAAAAACAAACACAACTTATATACAGATATTTTTTTACAAATTAGTCTCTTAAGGACAAGGATTAATGAGTGTGCGTTAGTCAATGAGACAATATTGTAGTAATCGTTAGTAGTGAAAATTTGGTAGTTCGGATTTGATGCATGTGATCCATTTCAAATCAGGAGTAAAGGTTGGATTCAGAAACTTGTCAAAACATGAACCCTCCCTAAGATAAGAGGCATTCATTTCAATTGATGCAGACGGTGATCAGAAGTTTGATGATGTAAAAATAAAAGCTTTTTTTTTTTCAATGCATTGAAATTAACGAACCACCCCTTTCCCCATTACACCGCATGCTCAAGATCAGAGTAGAGAAAATCAGATAGAACTTGATCAAAGGCCTTTGATAGAGTATGGCATAAAGGTTTACTTCAGAAGATCTCCAGCTATGGTATAGCTGGAAATGTCTTTTCAATTATGAAATCATTTCCCTCTTATAGGTTCATAAGAGTAGTGATTGATAGGCAGAAATCAGAAGCCTACAGTATTAATGCTGGAGTCCCTCAGAGGTCCATCCTGGGCCCAACTCTCTTCCTGCTTTACATCAAGTATCTCCCAAATCACAACCTAAGATCATTCATAGCCATTTATGCTGACGACACTACCATCTATGGCAACATTTCAAAAGTCGTAAATGATAATGGTTGGGATAGAGCACTTGCTTCTGTCCAGGACCCTGTTTGTTATTTGCCAAAACTGGTGGGAACCAAGCCGCTGCTCAGCTACTTTGAACTTGACAGACTGAGCATACAACTCTCCTCCATTCTTTATTACTCTTTGATGGTAGTTGCTGGCAGTCCTGAAGGTGGCTTTAGTCTCAGTACATCTATTACGTTGGAAGCAATGGAAAAAAATTGTGCGCAATGACAACAGCACATTGTGAAGAGAACCACAGCTGGCTGTTAGGTTTTTGCTTGAATGTTTTTGAGAGTATGAAGCAGTCTATACCTAGAATTAACTATTCCGTCAGTTCTGATACTATAGTGGACACCTTCTTTTTAAACATAGAATGCAGAGGAAGATCTGATATAAATGTACGGAAGCTATCCCAGTCAGCCATAGAGTATCGATATACTGCACGATGGAGAGGTAGTCTAAGAACTTATTACATTTTGTTTTAATCTTAACTGATACAACCGAGTGGGAGAAAAGGGTCTATGAGACTGTGATACTGACGGTCAGTGTCGGGCACATGGATGAGTGCGTGAACAATCTGAGTTAATATATTATTTTAATTGGAATTAATTATTGAGATGAGTATTATTTATATTAATTTTTATTTATTGCGGACTATTATTCTCATCTTTATTAGTTGTTTCACAACGTTTCGGCCAACTATTCCTTTGGCCTTCGTCAGTTTATAACCGCGACGGATACAGGTAGGATTGAACACGCTATCTTGGAGCCTGTGGCGCAGTTGATAGAGACGTAAAATCTCTACGGTTCCAGATGAGCATTGTCTGAAGACAGCCGTTTCAATCCTACCCAAAGCCGGCCAGAGGCTTACTTGGCCAAAACGTGGTGAGACGACAACAACTATGGATGGCAGTGATTGCTGAGAATGCAGTTAGGAGATTCAAAGTTCCTATCTGTCGCGGTTACCACTTGATGATGGCCAGAGGAATAGTTGGGCGAAACGTCGTGAAATAACAACTAATAAAGATGAGAATAATAGTCCGTAATAAATAAAAATTAATATAAATCTGAGTCAAGTCATAAACAATGGGGGAATCGTGACAGAACCTCCCCTCATCATCTGTCTTGTTTGAGTGGGCTAACCATTCCAGACTTCTTACATTAATTTTACATCGTGAATATTAATCCAACGTTAAATAAAACTTTATTACATTATCAGATCAATAAGAAAAAAGAAAGAAAATCTCTTTAGGTCATGGCATTTCTAAACCTTAATGCTTCTTATCAAAAGAGAAAAAAAGACAGGCTTATTTAAGGGCATTTGCTTAGAAATAAAATAATGATATACAATATATATACACGTACATAGGAGGGAAGATAAAAAAAATGGTACGATGTATGGAGACATATACAAAAGAATAGGAAAGATTTATATAGAGAGACATATTAAAAATATAATACATACAATGTATAGTGATAAAATACAGGAATAAAAGTTAGAATAGAATTTTTAAAAATAAGTAAAATCTAAAAAAATTTTAAATCTAAAATTCAAAAATAAAATAAAAATGTAATATATATATATATATATATATATATATATATATATATATATATATATATATATATAAAATTACAAATGAAATAAATAAAGACAAAGACTAGTCCAAAATTTAGAGATGTAACCAAGTAAAGTCCGTTCAAATTACTCGGTGAGTTGAAAGATTATTCAGCGGATACTATGCCAAAGGTAATTTATTATCAATATTTTTTCTTTTTACTTTTTAAATGTTGTCTTGATTTCTACAATTGGTGTAGGGTATTTTTGCAATTTTGTACCAGGAAATAGCATCTTTATCTTTGCATCAGGTCAGATTTTTGTGCTAAGTTGATTTTTGAGAAAATCGGTTACATTTTCGTGGCATTATCAGCTAATTTTTTCATCACATATCACCCTAAATATGTTTTAAGAGAAAAATGTTCTGCCAACAATTGATTACCTGATAGAAACAAAGATTACTGTAAACTGAATAGTGGGCATTAAGAAAGATAAGTCCACATAAATTGCATGTTGCTTCACCATTGTTCAAACTTTAGGAATTGAAATTCCATTGCTTCTAACTCCTGGAATGCTCAGCGACAATAAGGCTTCTCTTCAGATTCCAACAAAAGACAGCCATCATGACTGCGTCCCTGATTCCTGATCCCCATCTCTTTCAGATCCTGATGGAATCTCTACTTCTGTTCCTTACTAATTGTTATTACTAGGTCCACAGGAAATCGACCCTCTTGACGCTTATATTGCTGCCCAAATTTCTGAAAGCATTCAGCATATTGTTGACAAGTTCTGCATATTTTTCTGGACTTTTTGTTGCCAAAAATGTTCTTCATCACCAGAACAAATGCTTTCCACGTTTCCAGTTCTATTGCGTTCATTGAGTTTTCGAACACTGGATCTCTGGTGAGCTTTCAACTTCTCCATGATCAATCCTGGAAAAGCCTTGCATAAGTAAGTAAAGCAGCCACCATCCTTGCTGAGTTTGATTTGCAACAATGGAAAGAGTATTCCGTCTCTGTCCACTAGAGGATCGTTGATAACGTTCCCTTCTTTGCAAGCAATTTCTCTTACACAGGCCAGTCCTTCTTTGTGTATGCTGAGCACAAATTTTTTGAAGATTTTGAGGTTTTATGGCTTCAAACTGATCCGTTTTCGACATAGTAACTCAGAACTATCGAACCTGAATACTTCTTGTCGTTAAAATAAACATTTCCAATAAAAACATGGTATTTTACTCCACCAAATTCTTCTAGAATGCTCCACACATGCGTACATGTGAACAAAAACATAGAAAGACATGTGACCACAGCTCCAACACTTGACCTGATTGAGTAAAATCAATACGGTTTTGGATTCAATGTATCAGAGTCGTCTTAAATTAGCTAGAAAAACGCAGACAACAAATTTGGCGTTGACTAATGATATTTATCAATTTGATTTATTACCATTATATATATATATATATATATATAATGCATATGCATATAATTGATTAAGTTCAAGTATATTGTGAACAGAAACCAAAAATCAACAATTTTCAAAAGTGCTCAATACGTGTGTAGAGCGTTTAAATAAATAAGTTTATATAAACAAATAAATAAAATTATATAAATATTATGAAGAGTTTACGCGGATCCATCAACGTTTCAACCTTTCCATGTTTTGCCAGGACTTCAAATGACTCGCGCAGTCATAAAACAGCCATATATATATATATATATATATATATATATATATATATATATATATATATATATATCATTAAATAAAATAGTAAAATAGACGTTCTTTTTGTTTATTAATTCTGTTTTCGAATAGAACAGTCTCACTTCTGGCAGGAATTGGCTGACGTAATCACCATGTTTATCATAAGTCCGAGTACTTTCCAATCCTTAGGATTCATCGTCAGGGATACAGTAATTTTACTGGTTTTGAACAATTTATAAAAAATATTTTTCCTCTTCTCTTTTCCCCATTGGTTACTTATATTATTTTATTTAAAATTAATAGCAAAAATGTATATACATTATTCAAAACCAGTTAGAATACTTTATCACACACACACACACACACACACACACACACACACACACACACACACATATATATATATATATATATATATATATATATATATATATATATATATATAAAGCGTTTTCAAGAATAAAGCAAACAACACTATACCTTACACAAAAAATAAAAGAACGTTTGTGTGATAAAAAAGCTCTTTAGTCGAAACAAAGAACATTTATAAACAACCAAATAAGAAGCCTTCAATAAGAAACAAACGAGAAATTTCACAAGAAAAACCTGCAAGCGAAGCTCTTTCGGGACCAGGCATACAAAGTAAATAGAGAAATGTTGTTTGTAAATAGACTTTGTAATATTTAGAAAATGCGATCATTATTAAAATGTTTCAGTCTGTCGGTATTTGTGCGGATTTTGATGCGGACGTATTTAAGCGCCCGCTCGGCTTTGCCTGGAAAATGTTGTTAACTGTCGGATTATGCCGTGCGTTGCCGATGTCATTTTCCGGGCAACGCCGAGCGGATGTAAACTCTGTGTAAGTACCGATAAATCTATGAACACCCCACAATTGAAGTAAAAACTATAAAGAGAGTGGGCGAAAAACTGAAATAAAAGCCGATGTATTTTACGTTCGCTATTAACGCAGCTTTTATTTGAAAGACTATTTTTTATAAAATAAAATACGCATCAAATGAACTAAAAAACCAAATCACAACGTAATATTAGGAAAATAAACAAATATTTTATTTGTTTTAAATTTACAGCATATATATTTTATTCAAATTAAATCACCGTTTCTATATGGAACTCACACCCTTGACATTATTCTCACATTGCCTACACAATTCCAACATTTCAAAATACAACCGCTGAGATACAACGCGCGGCTCTTTACAAACATACTTTTCTTTCTCTAACTTTACAACATAGCAAGGAAGAAGAAAACAAAAACAAAAAAAGAAAGAAAACAACATACTAGGGATGGAGTATAGTTCCGAAATATATTTATGTTATAAATTTCAAACAAGTAAAATATTTGTTTATTTTCCTAATATTACGTTGTGATTTGGCTTTCAAGCGCACTTGATACGTATTTTATTTTATAGACTATTTTTTGTTCTCCTTTAGTGTTAAATTAAACAAATAAAAAATAATTATTTCTCGACATTAACGTACCTATTTACGCATGCATAAAATAAGTTTTTAAAATATTATAATGTTAAAATGTCTTCCTTCAGGACCGAGTAAGAAAATGACGATCATTGTGAGCGACAACGTTCAAGCTTGTGTTGCCAAAGGACAAGAGTATACATTGGGACGTTCGTTCTCATTCCTTGATGGATGTATTCGATACAACTGTGACTGTCACTCTGATGGATCGTGGGAGTGCCCTGCTGATCGAGCTGAAGATACGTGCCAGTATGGCCCGGGCAGACAACCTGATCGTACCAGAACAAACACCGACAGAAGTAAGGTTTAAACAGATTTTTCTTTTACTTTAAATTTTTTTAAACCTGTACAAATTAAAAAAGAAAATTTTTTTTTTTAATCTTTGCTCCGATCTCTTTGTTTGCAAGCGATCGCTCATGTTGAAGGGTCAGTGCAAACCACACTTACTAAAATTCATACAGAGGGAGATATAGAAAAATATAACATATAAAGGAATCAAAATTAGAACAGAATAAAAAAAAATAAGTAAAAATTAAAAAGTAAAAAAATAAAAATCTAATATTTTTATAATTATTTAGCCCCAAAAGTCCCCAGGGGACGTCAAATCCTGGTGAAAATGAAAAAAACGGTGGAGTTTTAAGTCTTAACAGAGGTAAATTTGAGTTTTGCATCATGCAAAAGAAAAGAATGACTGTCCATCATTGCCCACTCCCAAGGATAAAGAATGATTATTGTTTAATTATATATATATATATATATATATATATATATATATATATATATATATATATATAGTCCCCCCCATTTCTTTCTTTTATTTTCTTCTCTTTAAAAAAACTCCCTTGATACAGTTCTTGACAAGTGAGTGAAATCAGTCAGCTGACTTTTTCTTTCTCTCTCTTATTCTTAATTATGAATGTTAAATCAGTCTTCACTTCTGAATTTTATATATATATATATATATATATATATATATATATATATATATATATATATGATAAAGTAATGATGGCAACCTTCTGTTTAATCAGACAATGGCGTTCTGCATCTAGTCTGGTGCACTGCAGCATCTGCTGTAGCTATACAGTTCAAAGATAGAATTAACTCCCCAAGGCCTTAACATATTTAAATTTGAGTTCAGCACCACGCAAAACTGCTAAATAAGACGGGCACAAAATATTCTGAACAAATATGGTAAAATAGTTCCAAAAATGGAGTGTTTTTATTGACCCTAAAAAAGCCCCTGAGGCACACGCAAGAGTTATTGTGAAGTATAGAAAAACAAAATTATATAGAAATCAGTTAGTTACGACTGTTCAGAAAGTTTTATAAAAATCCAATTTTTTTAATAAGCACAAAAGTGTCAATTTTAGCAATTTTAACGCGAAAGGCACCCCTGGGGGGGGAGTCAACCGGAGTTTTCCCGGAAAATCCGTTCTGTTACTTTTTACTTATACCATGTTTACTGTTTGTGCAAAATTTCAAAAAATTCCCAGGCATAGTTATTGAGAAACGTGCGGACAGACGAACAGACAAGGGTGAATTTACAGGCCCACCCTCCTTTTGTCGGGGAACCAAAAAAATGCTATCCATACGAAAAGTTATGTTAAGTTGAAATATTTACATTTTTTAGTTGTCAAGAATGTTAAAACATAAACAATGAAGATGATTTTAGTAACGACATCAGGTGATCTTAATGTTACGTGAGTTAATGACGTAACGCGATAGCTTAGTAATACACGTAATTAGTTAATTTAGAGTTGGGAATCAGACTGGAAAGTCGAACAAGTTAATACGAAAGATATCGTCTCCGCGTTTTGGAAGCTCGATGAAACGCGACTTGTAGAAAATTACAACGTCTTGCGGCTCCGAGTGGAAGTCAAGTATAAATTTATCTCAAATTTATAACCAACTGTTATTTGGTTTCCTTCGGGGGGAATGAACTTGAATGGTAATTAGAGACGAAGAGACAACGGAGAGAAGGATGTTCTTTGTATGTGCGCTACACATTGAATGTTAATGAACAGTTTTATATGTAAAAACACACACACATATACATACGATAATAGAACATTTTAACCATTAGACGGTATACTATATATATATATATATATATATATATATATATATATATATATAGGGTAACCCCCCCCAAAAAAAACGGGCCCCAACTATAATTAGGCCCCGTTTCTTAGTGTTTTGTCCGAATGAAATGAAACTTTAGTCACAACTAGTTTATTATATTCAAAACATCACATCAAAACACGAGGGTCTTTGGCCTTTTTTTCTCTGTTGACTGTAAAATACTCAGAAAAACAATTGAATGTCCTCTGTTTTTTTGGGTCACCCTGTATATATATATATATATATATATATATATATATATATATATATATATATATATATATATATATATATATATGTAAGTAAATTTTTGGTACAGCAAAATGGAAGGAGAAATTTCAGAGGAAACATAATTTCATTTAAATACCAAAAAACAAGAAATGGGCAGGTGAAATTAAAATTTCCTTAAGGCCTTATCGTCTGACCCTCTAAGAGGAAACGTCAGAATGATAAATTAAAAACTAAGAAAACGAATGAGGGAAGAGGGGAATTTTGGTTTCAGTTGGAAGAACAGTGAAAAAAAAAAAAAAATTCTCACTGTTCAGGTGGTTTTAAATCAATGAATATCTCCAACTGATGTTTCAGAATCTTTTGTCTACACAGGCTAGGTCGAGAGTTGTTAATAACTAACGCCTCAATGATATTGAGATGATAGTTCGACCTAGCACTGTATAAAACAGAAAACCACCCATCGGAATATTGATCGGAACACCTATTTATACTCAACAGGTGATTGCCAATGGCGGACTCATGAGCTTGGGAGTGCCCGGATGTTCTCGAAACCTGGTGTAGTCGAATATCCCGAGGGATATGTTGGGATATTCTCATTTCTAATCTTTGGGATGTTTTGCCAACGTAGTCAGCTCCACACTGACAAACGAATTTATAAACAACAGAGTTCTTTTGAATGGTTGGCAAAACATCTTTACGAAAAGAAGAGAAAAAGGTTCGAGTTGTGTAAACTACTCTAAGCATAGTAGCTGGAAAACAACGTTGAGTAGCAGAAGAAATCCTTTTAAAAATATGAAGGCCATCAGGACCCAACCATGGTAATTTTAGATAAATGGGACAACGTGATGGACCAATATGTTTACCACTATTAAATGTAGTAATTTTACGTTCAATAGTAGATTTTATTATATTAATGGGATATCCATTATTAAGAAAAATATTTGTGATTTCACCAAGTTCCGTATCAAGACGGTTTGGTGAACAAATCACAAGTGCACGATGCGTAAGAGCGCTAATGAGGTTTATTTTTCTAGACTGAGGGGCAAAAGAAAACCAATTAAGATAGAGCCCTGTAAATGTAGGTTTTCTATAAACAGAGGTCTCAAACGTAGTACCAACTTTAGAAACACGAACGTCGAGGAATGGGAGAGAGTTACAGTCTTCAACCTCCATAGTAAATTGTAAAGATGGATGCAGGTTGCAAAGAAGACGAAGAAACTGTTCAGCTTCGCTCCGAGAGGGAAAGCATGCAAAAGTATCATCAACGTAGCGTGTGTAGAATGCTGGCTTAGTAATTTTGGAAAATAATTCGTTTTCCAAAAATCCAACGAAAATGTTGGCTAACGAAGGACCAAGAGGGCTACCCATAGATATCCCATCAATTTGACGGTACATAATGTTGTTGAAACTAAAGGAGACTGATTTAGTAGCAAGTTCCATAAGTTCAACGAAAATTCGTTCAGGAAATTGTGGAGATTTTAAGGGGCCACGGTATAGATAGTCAGCACAAATACCAATGGTTTCATCCAAAGGTATATTAGTAAAAAGACTATTAATGTCAAAGGAAGCCAAGAACTCGGTATTTTTAGATAAAGGTAATTTTTGTATCTGAGATACGAATTGAAAAGAATCAGAGATACAATGGACCGAATAAAAAGAAAGCACAGGTTTAAGAAGATCAACCAGCCATTTACCAAGTTCGTGTTGTGCAGAACCCAGCATAGATAAAATGGGTCGCAAAGGAATGTTGGGTTTATGGACCTTGGGTAAACCGTACATTCTAGGCCTTTGAGAACCGATGGGTCGGATTCTATCATAAATCTCCTTAGAAATAAATCCGCTTTTATGAAGTTGGAGAAATCTTTTCTGGATTTTTATTTCCATACGAAAAGTATCATCATGGCTTAAATCACCCAAACGGAGAAATTTACTTTTATCGTCCAAGATTTGTAACATTTTGGAGATATAATCCGTTTTGTTAAGTATAACAACGCCCGATCCTTTATCCGGGCGAGAAAGATAAATGTCGGGATTAGACCTAATTAATTTTGCCGCTTCAAAGTGATTTTTCTGCCAAACAAAATCACTAGATTTAGTATTTATAGCAGAAAACCTCCGACCTAATTCGCCCAACTGAATTTTAACACTAGTTAATTCATCAGTAGAAATAGGCGAATGGTGTTTTAATTGAGTATATAATAATTCAATTTCACTAAATACTGAGATTTTATCAACAGAAGGGGGAGGAATGCAAAATTGTAAGCCAGCAGATAAAACAAATTCTTCTGTATTGGACAAAACATGAGAAGAATAATTAAATATATGTTTATCCAAATTTGTTATAATCCCAAACTTCTTAGTAATTAAATTTTTTAAATATTTATCATAAGAAGAAGTACATTTAATACGGGTAAAATTATCGCCGATGGATAAAAACCTAGATAAACGGAGTTTATCAAAGAAAGATAGTTCTTTCCAAACCGTGGCCCAAAGTAAAAGGCGTTTACTACGTAACGAATTATATGTATCAGAATTAAACAGGATTTCATCTTGTAGGAAAACACGTTGAACTGCCAATGTATTTCTACATTTAATTTTAGAAATACGATGGCAGATATAACCGGGAGCAACATGATTTAGGCGGCAAGATTTAAGAAATTCCATCCTACACTTCAAAACGATTAACTTATTTTTAATACGTATAACTTTGTTTAACGTTTTGATAAATTGTGAGTTGTACCGACCTCGAAAATATGTAAGTAAATTTTTGGTACAGCAAAATGGAAGGAGAAATTTCAGAGGAAACAATTTAATTTAAATACCAAAAAACAAGAAATGGGCAGGTGAAATTAAAATTTCCTTAAGGCCTTATCGTCTGACCCTCTAAGAGGAAACGTCAGAATGATAAATTAAAAACTAAGAAAACGAATGAGGGAAGAGGGGAATTTTGGTTTCAGTTGGAAGAACAGTGAAAAAAAAAATTCTCACTGTTCAGGTGGTTTTATACAGTGCTAGGTCGAACTATCATCTCAATATCATTGAGGCGTTAGTTATTAACAACTCTCGACCTAGCCTGTGTAGACAAAAGATTCTGAAACATCAGTTGGAGATATTCATTGATTTAAAACCACCTGAACAGTGAGAATGTTTTTTGTTTTTTTTTGTTTTTTTTTCACTGTTCTTCCAACTGAAACCAAAATTCCCCTCTTCCCTCATTCGTTTTCTTAGTTTTTAATTTATCATTCTGACGTTTCCTCTTAGAGGGTCAGACGATAAGGCCTTAAGGAAATTTTAATTTCACCTGCCCATTTCTTGTTTTTTGGTATTTAAATTAAATTATGTTTCCTCTGAAATTTCTCCTTCCATTTTGCTGTACCAAAAATTTACTTACATATTTTCGAGGTCGGTACAACTCACAATTTATCAAAACGTTAAACAAAGTTATACGTATTAAAAATAAGTTAATCGTTTTGAAGTGTAGGATGGAATTTCTTAAATCTTGCCGCCTAAATCATGTTGCTCCCGGTTATATCTGCCATCGTATTTCTAAAATTAAATGTAGAAATACATTGGCAGTTCAACGTGTTTTCCTACAAGATGAAATCCTGTTTAATTCTGATACATATAATTCGTTACGTAGTAAACGCCTTTTACTTTGGGCCACGGTTTGGAAAGAACTATCTTTCTTTGATAAACTCCGTTTATCTAGGTTTTTATCCATCGGCGATAATTTTACCCATATTAAATGTACTTCTTCTTATGATAAATATTTAAAAAATTTAATTACTAAGAAGTTTGGGATTATAACAAATTTGGATAAACATATATTTAATTATTCTTCTCATGTTTTGTCCAATACAGAAGAATTTGTTTTATCTGCTGGCTTACAATTTTGCATTCCTCCCCCTTCTGTTGATAAAATCTCAGTATTTAGTGAAATTGAATTATTGTATACTCAATTAAAACACCATTCGCCTATCTCTACTGATGAATTAACTAGTGTTAAAATTCAGTTGGGCGAATTAGGTCGGAGGTTTTCTGCTATAAATACTAAATCTAGTGATTTTGTTTGGCAGAAAAATCATTTTGAAGCGGCAAAATTAATTAGGTCTAATCCCGACATTTATCTTTCTCGCCCGGATAAAGGATCGGGCGTTGTTATACTTAACAAAACGGATTATATCTCCAAAATGTTACAAATCTTGGACGATAAAAGTAAATTTCTCCGTTTGGGTGATTTAAGCCATGATGATACTTTTCGTATGGAAATAAAAATCCAGAAAAGATTTCTCCAACTTCATAAAAGCGGATTTATTTCTAAGGAGATTTATGATAGAATCCGACCCATCGGTTCTCAAAGGCCTAGAATGTACGGTTTACCCAAGGTCCATAAACCCAACATTCCTTTGCGACCCATTTTATCTATGCTGGGTTCTGCACAACACGAACTTGGTAAATGGCTGGTTGATCTTCTTAAACCTGTGCTTTCTTTTTATTCGGTCCATTGTATCTCTGATTCTTTTCAATTCGTATCTCAGATACAAAAATTACCTTTATCTAAAAATACCGAGTTCTTGGCTTCCTTTGACATTAATAGTTTTTTTACTAATATACCTTTGGATGAAACCATTGGTATTTGTGCTGACTATCTATACCGTGGCCCCTTAAAATCTCCACAATTTCCTGAACGAATTTTCGTTGAACTGATGGAACTTGCTACTAAATCAGTCTCCTTTAGTTTCAACAACATTATTTACCGTCAAATTGATGGGATATCTATGGGTAGCCCTCTTGGTCCTTCGTTAGCCAACATTTTCGTTGGATTTTTGGAAAACGAATTATTTTCCAAAATTACTAAGCCAGCATTCTACACACGCTACGTTGATGATACTTTTGCATGCTTTCCCTCTCGGAGCGAAGCTGAACAGTTTCTTCGTCTTCTTTGCAACCTGCATCCATCTTTACAATTTACTATGGAGGTTGAAGACTGTAGCTCTCTCCCATTCCTCGACGTTCGTGTTTCTAAAGTTGGTACTACGTTTGAGACCTCTTTTTATAGAAAACCTACATTTACAGGGCTCTATCTTAATTGGTTTTCTTTTGCCCCTCAGTCTAGAAAAATAAACCTCATTAGCGCTCTTACGCATCGTGCACTTATGATTTGTTCACCAAACCGTCTTGATACGGAACTTGGTGAAATCACAAATATTTTTCTTAATAATGGATATCCCATTAATATAATAAAATCTACTATTGAACGTAAAATTACTACATTTAATAGTGGTAAACATATTGGTCCATCACGTTGTTCCATTTATCTAAAATTACCATGGTTGGGTCCTGATGGCCTTCATATTGTTAAAAGGATTTCTTCTGCTACTCAACGTTGTTTTCCAGCTACTATGCTTAGAGTAGTTTACACAACTCGAACCTTTTTCTCTTCTTTTCGTAAAGATGTTTTGCCAACCATTCAAAAGAACTCTGTTGTTTATAAATTCGTTTGTCAGTGTGGAGCTGACTACGTTGGCAAAACATCCCAAAGATTAGAAATGAGAATATCCCAACATATCCCTCGGGATATTCGACTACACCAGGTTTCGAGAACATCCGGGCACTCCCAAGCTCATGAGTCCGCCATTGGCAATCACCTGTTGAGTATAAATAGGTGTGCCGATCAATATTCCGATGGGTGGTTTTCTGTTTTATACAGTGCTAGGTCGAACTATCATCTCAATATCATTGAGGCGTTAGTTATTAACAACTCTCGACCTAGCCTGTGTAGACAAAAGATTCTGAAACATCAGTTGGAGATATTCATTGATTTAAAACCACCTGAACAGTGAGAATTTTTTTTTTGTTTTTTTTTCACTGTTCTTCCAACTGAAACCAAAATTCCCCTCTTCCCTCATTCGTTTTCTTAGTTTTTAATTTATCATTCTGATGTTTCCTCTTAGAGGGTCAGACGATAAGGCCTTAAGGAAATTTTAATTTCACCTGCCCATTTCTTGTTTTTTGGTATTTAAATTAAATATATATATATATATATATATATATATATATATATATATCACAACGTTAACAACATTAAAGAGAATCAGTTAACTAGATGCCACAACACAACAGTATATTTTTTCATTTTTTTTTTACAACAGATGTGTGTATTCGTATAATTAAACTACAACACGAAGGGTACAATATAATTATATATCTAATTCGCGTAGACATACCTTCAACTCGTTAAACTAACTACAAAATAAAAACCCATTTACTGTAGATGTCCATACAATTTTCTACTCTGGTAGTTTTTTTTTGTTCGAACTCTTTCACGCAGAAATTTAAATGTAAAGTGCACAAATATAGTGCTGCTCAATCCTCACCCACGTTTCCCCTTTATATCTGGCTCTTATGATAGTGGCTCTTTACGCATGACTGGCGGTTTGTCTATTTTGTACGAACACAAAAGCAAATTGTTTTAAATATTTAGAGAATAAACCCATCTTGTGTGTTTGCAAAATATACATTGTCGACAAGAAAAGTTTTAAATGAAAAGTTGATCAAGTATTGTCCTTTTTTTTTAAGTATTTACATTTTAACGACACCTTTCAGATAAACGTTATTTGAACATAAAAGTAATGCTAAATATGGAACGCTTTTTATAAATTACTAGCATGGGTGCCCGGCGTTGCCCGGGTATTTGGAGGTGTATGTTGAGCAAAAAAAAAAGCGGTCAACCTTTTTTTAACTTTGACCCCTATTATGACCCCTTAAAATTCATTGTTTTGGGCTCAACTCAAGTTATTAAGTTAGATCCATGTCCAAGGAACAGATATCTAAAATTGTAAGTGTGTACACCCAAAATTGTCGGAGGAGTTTGGTAGAGTTCTCAAAGGTCAAATCGTTGAACTTTGATCCCTTAATCGCCAAATTTCTGGCCAAAAACCGATCACATCGATTTTCCCAAATCTCAGTACCCTGTATATCAAACTTTGAGTCTGTAGACTAAAAATTGACAGAGTTATTGCGTAGGGAAATGTACACAGACACACACACACAGAGACGGACAGACATTTTCATTTTATAGATATAATAGATTTAACAATTATTTTGCCCATCAACATTTGTTCGAATTTTATTTTCTTTTGTTTTATCTTTTTTTCTAATTTTTCTTATTGTCATTTTATATTCAACGAGTTTTATATATAAAAAAAACAACAACTATTAATTGCAGCTCACACTAGAACCAGGGTAGTTGCTGTCGGGACAGTGATTAGACACTGTACAGTCGAGGGTAACCAATATTCCGTAGGCCTACCATTTTCCTTCACCGAAAACTGCTTCCGGTTTAACTGTGAGTGTTATTCAGATGGATCATGGGAATGTCCTTCCGAACGATCGGAATACATTTGCAGCCTTAAACCAGGACAAAGGATTGTCAGAGGTTAGTTCTTGTGTTATTGTTTTTGTTTGTTTTTGTTTCGTATTTCGATAATAATAATAATAATAATAATAATAATAATAATAATAATACGTACTAATTTATTAAATTTACTATATATAATAATGACCTAAACAGCAGCGCCAGTTTAGGACGTTAATAAAAGCATTTTCACATTGATCCGTTTCAGCCATAAAATAAGCAATTGTATCTGTTTAAGCATATTAAACAATTTCATTTTCTTTAAATTACTTGTGTAGCATAATAGTACCTATATTTTCCCATATAACAATTTATTAAAATGCTGTATCCAAGAAATATTAGAAATTGTCGATTGCTAATGCTAAATAAAGAATTTTCAGGTATATAAACGACAACATACTAATCATCAACGACGGCTTTTTAGGACATGTTTTTATTATTATTGGCTCACAAGGAACTTTCACACAGGTCTTTAGAGATCTTTCTCTGAAAACAGCCTGTGGTATTCCCTGGAAGCAGAGTGACAACAAGTCTTCCCAGATTTTCTACTACTCTCCACCTTTTTCGATAACATTTGCAAATAAATTTGCATGATCGCAACAGCTGTTTGCCATTGATTTCTTATTGGCAATGGCCATTGATCTTTCCTGGAATTTGAGTGGCAATAAGTCTCCCCAAGGTCCCAGTTCTCTTCGCACTTAATATTATTATTATTATTATTATTATTATTATTATTATTATTATTATTATTATTATTATTATTATCTATTTGACTTGTTTATTCAAAACGTTTCTCCTTGATCCTTACAGAAATTTCATACCAAAATAGAATTCAGAGTTAGGAATAAGAATTTGTTAGGTTCTTCGCTTTTTTATTATCATTATATATATATATATATATATATATATATATATATATATATATATATATATATATATATATATAGTAGTGTCCACAAGTTAAGGAACGATAAAAACATCCTGGAATAATATTTCACCTATAACATGTGAACGATTGGTTCTGTCTTGCAGCAAAAGATGCCATAGTGTGATTGAAAACAAGGTGCCTTTCACTAAATACTGAAAGGATTCTTTATTTTTTCATAATGAATTTCCCTCGTTCCTTAACTTTTGGACGCATGTAATTTAATTAAATTTATTTATATGTAAAAAAAAAAACTAATATGTATTAAAATCCAAAATTAAAAACAAAATTTTCATTAACTACCATTATTAAACAGTGGAAAATTCACCAAATTTTTTTCTTCTTTTGCATAGATAAAGTTAGAAGCCATTAAAAAAAATGATCGACCGTTCCTTAATTTTTGGACGCTACTGTATATATATATATATATATATATATATATATATATATATATATATATATATATATATATATTATAAGATGATATATTTTATATATTTTTCAGTACTTCCTTCAATAGAAATTATTACATGAGTAGAGTGGTTTGGCCAATGAAACAATAGCCAGAGAGAGAGAGAGAGAGAGAGAGAGAGAGGGGGTAATATAAACTACGGCTCCAATTGGTTAGTTATCTAGAGTAAACAGTTCTTGGATATGAAATCAATCGCAAATCCACGCCTAATGATTTTCGTTTGAAAAGAAAGTATGTCGAAGAACTCGCATGGTTCGACGTATGTAAGACAAGAAGTTTCACACGCTGTTGTCATACTTTCTATATATTTGGACTAAAAACCTGACGCCTTAAGAATCTCTATCACGAATACTGAACGCTGTTCTTGTAAATGAATAAATGCGACACCTACCATCTTATACAACACATTATGTTTGTAAATAAACATAATATAATTGAAAATTATTTAAAAAAATCCTTTTAATATTGTCATTATTCTTTTATATACTAATTCGTGTCCACGGCGTTTCATACTAACTCCATTAATATAGCCTTCAAACACAATTCCTTTCAAACAGAAAGAAAATGAATCTTATATTGATCAAGAAGAAACAGAAGAAAAAATAGATTTCTTATTCTCTCTATGATTTTTCTGGACTTTATTATGTAATCATTTTTATTATGTAAGCATCTTTATTATGTAAGCATCTTTATTAATCATGAACTAATTATTTTGCGAGTTCGACATCTTTTTGACAAAAGAATAGAAATAGATGTTGAGTTCACTGTCAGCAGCTTTGTGACTTCCTCTTATCTTTGCTCCTTAGTCATCACATTTCATGAGCAATGTTTCTGACAAAGGGAGAAGATTTGCTGTTTTCTTCGCCGGAATCTATCGATCTAAAATGTATCGTTGGCTTGTTTTTTGTTTTGTTTTTTGTTTTGTTTTTTGTTTAGTTTTTTTGTTTAGTTTTTAGTTTGTTTTTTGTTTTGTTTTTGTTTGTTTTTTGTTTTTTTTTTGGTTTTTGTTTGTTTTCGTTTTGTTTTTGTTTGTTTTTATTTACTTTAAGGTATAATTTTTTTATCTCCTAACATCAACTGTCTTCATGCATTGTCTGGAATGGTTTTCATAAAAAAAATCAATAATCATCTCGCTTTTTGTGTCTTTCTCTTTCAGGTCCTAGTAAGAAAATGACCATTATTGTCAGTGACAATGTCCGAGCTTGTATTGCTAGAGGAAGCGAATATCCATTGGGATATCCGTTCGCTTTCAGAGATGGATGTTTTAGATACAAATGCGAATGTCATTCCGATGGATCATGGGAATGTCCGGCTGAAAGAGCCGAAAATATTTGCCAACATGGCCAAGATGGATTCGGGACATCTGGTAGCGACCGACCAAATCCCACTAAAAAAAGTGAGCAACATTTTGAATAGAATTGATATTTTACTTGGATTCTCTTGAACAGGTTTCCCTTTCAGTCATCTTCCGGTGTTCTTCAATCGTCTGCTGAATCTTAAACATTCTAAATATGTATATTAAATAAGAACCTTTTGTTTGGGCGACGTATTTTGGCGATTTTCAGATTAAACCCCATCAATAAAAAGAATAGATTAATAATAAATAAAAAATAAAATTAAAACTTAAATAAAATGCGAATAAAATTATAAATATACAGAAAAAATAAATAGGTAGTTTCTCAGGCATGGCTTCGTAATAGCAATTAATGCTTCCCGCCAATCAGTTTCCATATAGTGAGATTGCTGCATAATGTGAAGACACGGATCAGTTTCCATAGAAATATATAGCGCCTATATTTTATACCTAAATGCTTCTTTTATCATGAGTAATTAGAAAAATGTATGTATTTATGTGGATTAATACCTTCCTTCTGGTGTTTGTGTCTAGTTATTATTATTATTATTATTATTATTATTATTATTATTATTATTATTATTATTATTATTATTATTATTTAAAATCCAACAAAATAACAAAACATTGATCGTACTGATCGTATGTACGTAGAAACAAATATTTTGTATGATAGGATTCCGTCCTTAATTATACAATAATAGAAATTGATCAATATTTATTTTATGCGCGTTTTTATTGAATTTAAATCTACATTTCATTTAAATTTTACTTATTATGAAAATTATTTTGCACAAAATATCCGCTTATGTTCTAATAAAATTTTGACCTTCATCTTCTTAAAAATAATACTTACATAAACTAATTATTTACAAATGCTTTTAATCTTATCAAATAGTACATTCCTCCCAGTGTTTGTGCATAAACACTATAATTAAAAATCCTTATCCGAAAAAATTAAAAAAGAAAATACCTTATTATATTTTACCTATTATTAATTTTCACCTAGTACACTTCTCTCTCTCTCTCTCTCTCTCTCTCTCTCTATCTCTCTCTCTCTCTATTTCTTATCTCTCTATCGCTCTACACGCGTATATATATATATATATATATATATATATATATATATATATATATATATATATATTTACACGTACATTTTTTTTCATAATACAGCTCATACAAGAACAATGGTCGTCGCTGTTGGCACAGAGATTAGACACTGTACAGTAGAGGGTAACCAATATCCTGTGGGACGCCCATTCTCTTTTATTGAAAACTGCTTCCGGTTTAACTGTGAGTGTAATTCTGACGGCTCATGGGATTGCCCTGCCGAACGCTCAGAATACGTCTGCGAACTTCAACCTGGTCAGCAAATAGTTAGAGGTAAGTACAGTTTTCATTTCATCCTCCTAGAAAATGTACACTGTGTTTCTTTTTGGATTTGTTTGTTGGCTATGCAAAAGTGAGAAAATCCATCCTGACAAAAATTATAAACACTGACTCCAATAAGAAATGCTTTTATAGACTACAATGTTTCATCTAAAACATAAAGATAAGCATAAAAGAGCAAAGAAAAAGTCGCTGCCGATCTCTGTAAAGCCCATGCATGGAGTATCGTTGGTAAATTCAGATTGGTTCGTAAACAACTAATTTCGTCCCCTTGGATAGGGTTCAAAAAGATATCTCTAACTAATATGTCTCATACTATATATCCCTGAACTTTGATACCCCCACTCATCCCGACAAGCAATAAAATCTTAACTTCTCAACCGTACAGGTCATTAGATTTCATAGAATCTTCTACTCTAGTAGTTTCTTTCCTCAAAATCCCCACCATGCTGTTTGTTTCCCCAACTGTACCATACAGAAACGGAAATGTACTGTGAACAAATGTCTTGCTGTACAATTATCCATTTAGGATACCTCCTATAAATCTGCCCTTTAATCACAGAAGCTCCTTACGTCACAGTGAAAATATTGATTTTTGAAAGTGAATAAAAAGAAAAAAGGGCCGTCATTTTTCATTAAATAACCTCTGTGGATTGGATATATTTGTTGATGTATTATTTAAAAACATAATTCAATCAATGTGCCATATTTTCCAATGCTACGTTGACGATGAACTTCAGCATTTAGAAATTTGACCTTTTTATACTGTATAGATTCCTGCTTGGGATACACTCAGATATTCTTTGTGGATTATTACGGGATTACGTGATAAAATTCAGTCGTATATTAAACTCTTCTGGGGGTTGAAGTTTTAATCCTCAGTACGGCGGTGTTCAATATACAACTACGGATTACTTAGGACTTTTAACTAGTTATGGTTGACGGAACGAGAGCATGCTACCCTCTGTGGATTAAATAAATGCTTCCGTTCGAAATTCAGTACAGATTCCCTAGTCCGACAGAAAAATATTTCAGACTTTGACAAAATTCACCTGAAGAAGGTCGAAAGCTACATCAACCGAAACGTGAAAATGACATTCCAGATGAGAACAGTAGTCCGAATAATCCAATCAATACGAGTTATTCCGGAATGTATTTGAACTGAGGTACATAATGTATTTAAGGGGAAAAAAGGTACATAATGTATTTAAGGAAAATGATAAGACTCAAATAAATATACACAACTTTATTTTGTATTACTATAGACACAGCTTATTCCAGATTTGTTATATTGCATTTTTATAATTCTTGTTTGTATTTATCTAATTCTAAAAATCACGTGATTTCAGGTCCAAGTAAGAAAATGACAATTATTGTCAACGATAACGTACGGTCTTGTGTCGCCCGTGGAAACGAGTACAAACTTGGACGTCCGTTCACCTTCACGGACGGATGCATCAAATATCACTGCGAGTGTTACGAAGACGGATCATGGGAATGTCCAGCTGATAAGGCGGAGGACACATGTCATGGCAAGCTAGGAAGCGAAATGACAACAGTTAAACCTAAACTCGTTACCGAGAAAAGTAAGTCGTCTTTTTTTATTGAAAGAACATTATCACATACTCCTTAGCGTGCTCATTAAAAACGGGCTGTGTCAGTTTTAGTAATTAAGTATTACTCTATGTTTCAAAATAGGAATTCTCTTTAATGTTTCATGTAGAATTTATCAAACAACACTCAAAGTTTGAATACATATTAAAATTATCTTAAATTTCAATAATCGATTCAGTTACCGTTTAATTATTTGCTGCTACAAAAATGCGCCGTAATTCTTCGCATGTGTCAATAAAATCATAAAGTTTCTTTAGCATGCATATCGAAGAACACGAATATCTTGGTGAAAAGGCATAATAGCAAGTTTTTTATGTATTTCTGAAGATTTATCATATCTATAAAATGTAGGTTTTCTAATTACTAATGTCTTTATTAGGTAGCGATGTGGAAACGATTGTAATTTTTTAATTAAGACAACTTGCTTGGTACGAGATTTTCTTTTTGTCAGAAACTGTTCGAATTTATTATAAGTTTATCTTTCTTGGACAATTCCAGTTATCCTTACCATTATTTTTTTATGCAATTAATCCAATTCAATAATCGACAAAAAATAAAAATAAAACAAAATAAAACAATTGTACTTCAATCATCATGTTGGGAAAGAGTGGTTGAAATGTACACAGAAGAGGATACAGTAGGCTAACAATTGCCCAAAATCATATTGAATTGTTGCGTTATTAACACACACTTATCACCTCCCTTAGAAGTTTGTTCCAAAGTCTAGGTATCCTAGTTGAGAAAGAGGCCCTCTTCCGTTTTAATTAAAAATCAGTGTTAAAAATAGTTTCTTGTAGTGTCTGTGTAAATCTCTTTCTATTTCTAGTTCTAAGAATCTACCACAACCTAAAAGTGATTATCGTGGAATTTAATAAATTATTATTTGAAATACGTTATGTCTCAAAATATATCATAATGAACATTGATGGGATAGTATGCCAAAATGAGATCACCGCGCAATCGTCAGTGCTGAATGGAGAAAGGTTCAACTTTATAGAAATATTTTCCTTAAAACATCGAAAGAAAACTCAGTCTGATCTAAATTTAATCTAATCGGTAAAGAATTGTGAAATTCATTGCAAATTACGTTTTAATTACGAAAACGCAAATATCTGCTGTTATCCTTTTCTTGTTATTAATAATAATAATTTTAATTATGAAAATGTAAACAATAAAAAGGGAATATTTCTCGTTTTTACTTTCACATGAGAAATGTAGGTTTTTATATTTAATAATAAACAAACTATACAGCATAATAACGTTGACACATCGGTTACCGTTAGATCACCGAAGTTAAGCAACGTTGAACCTAGCCAATACTAAAAATGGGTAACCATTTAGTAATACCAGGTGCTGTATGTGCTCGGAGTCTGGAGAGAGAGACGGGCGCTGCTAGACTATTATTGCCCATGACACGCTGCATGAAATAATGCAGCACCATAACGACTCCAGAGGGTTAAGGAACTCATCCATCATCCATCCATTGAACAAAATGTGATATGCAACGTGTTTTTATCATTTCTACTTAAAACGTCATAAATGAATAGTTTCCATGTTTGATATAGAAAATTAATGTTTCGATAAGTACTGCATGATTGGATGACTTTTGTGATATATTGTGGTCATCAAATAACATTTTTAACTTTTGAAATTGAACAACTTTTTCAGCTCATACGAAAACCGTTGTTGTGGCCGTTGGAACTCAGTTAAGTGATTGCACAGTAGACGGCAAGCAATATGCAGTCGGGCATCCGTTCTCTTTTACTCAGGGTTGTTTCCGGTTTAACTGTGAATGCCATTTGGACGGTTCCTGGGAATGTGCATCGGAAAATACAGAATACACATGTCCACTAGAACCAGGACAAGAGATCGTACGGGGTAAGTCAGCCTTTGATTCAAATCAACCAGCGTTTATATGGTTCACTTATAAAAAAGAATCACACTGCTATATTAATTTCAGCTATCAAGTAAACAGTTACATGTGTTTAACATAAATATTAAACTATATAATTCTTTAAATTTCTTTTATATTATAGTTCACCTTCTTTCTAATGAATACTTACAACGTTGTTTTTTATGAAATAGTACAAGCGATCGTTCGTTAACGCCGCAAACTCAATGTCCGATTATATAAGCGGTTTCTTATTTTTCATGAACAACGGATTTTTAAAGATATGCTTCGCATTACATATTTTTAGCATTCATTCCAAAATTGTTTCCATGAAATAACATAAGTAATCGATTATTATCCCTGGTGAGTCAAGCAAAATTGAGAGATCATATTTAATTTTTGGTTAACAGTAATTAAATATAGTAAATATTGACTAAAATAGTATATATATATATTATTTTTAAAATATAATTATCCACTGACACGTGTTTCGTCGTTCACGACTCATCAGTGGCTGAATCTGGCGAGATTCGAAAGCGGCACCTCGTGATAAGAAGCCTAAACTTCTACCACGGTGCTAACCTCGCCGGACTACTAAATGTATCACCTTTTACGTAGATGCTTTTATTTGTTTTTGTTAGCGATACTTTCTTGAATATATATATATATATATATATATATATATATATATATGTATTCTTCTTTTATCGCTTATTTTCAAATTTATCATTTTTATCTGTAGTCCTGCATTAACTGTTAATGTTTATTAAAAATACATTAGTTCTATTATTGCAGAAAAGATTTCAAAATTCTATGACAAAATATTTGTTCTAATATATTAATCCATATTTAGTAAATTACTTAAATATTCGACACTCGTACTATTTTCTAACTAAAATAATAAACTATTTAAATAATAAACTAGATAAATGCCAAAAATAATGCTAAATGAATTAATTTATATCTCGTATATGGTATATTGCAGAAATTCGATCTGTATATTTCTAGTAAGTACAAACAAGGGGAATGCTCGTCCCTGGACAAGTAAAATCAATTACCCAAATAGAAGGGTTTAACGCAACACTCATTTTTCTTTACAATGATTAAAATCGGTAGATTATCATATTAAACATTATGTCTAGAATTCTCATCTGAATTAAAATCATTACACCGTTTTAATTCTAAAGCCTGTCTATAAGGTTTACGCTTAAATAGTCTAATGACTATAGATCAAATTTTGAACAATTTTCATACAATTCTTAATGATATTTAATTACCAAAATCCGATAATATTTTTTAAACATTGAATGTCAAAGTAAAATATGAGTCAGATAGATTCCTGGGTTAAAAAAAGGGCAAACCTTGTTACCAACATGAGCAAGTTCGTTCACGATGTGGTTAACTAGCAAAATAGGAAAGAGATGTTCATGTTCTTTCACGGCAAAGACAGCATTAAAAAAAACGGATAGAAGCCAAATAATGTATGAGTTTTTTTGGTCAGTGAGAATTGCCTTGTCCAATCAGATGCTACCTTTTTGTTATTCAAGGGAGATAAGTCGTTGTTACAATAGACAATTTAATGCTAAAATAGGAGTACATTAGTATTTTGTACTGTGTCTGTTGCTTTTCATTCATATCATAGAATATTTGGTCTCATTTGGGGTTTTCAGAAATTATGTTGTATGTTGCTGATTTGGTACTTGCCTTTTAACATTTGAAGATCTACTTGTTAAGGACTTAGAGGAATGCTATGGAAAGTAAAGGTTTTAAAGTGTATGTTACAAAAATCAGTGTAATGATCAGTGCTTGTAGTAATAGAAATCTCTCAAAAGGAGAAAGTTCCCTTGCTCAGATTGTAGAAAGGGAGTCAGATGCAATTCAATCTTTTGTAGTATTTGTAAGTATTGGGTACACAAGAAATGCAGTGGAATTGCTACTACGTCGAAAAGGGATGACCAGTTTATGTGCAAGAAGTGTAAGACAATGAAGATAAATTAGAACTCAGATGTATCAGGTTGACAAGAAACTCTTTGCGGTTTTTAACTTAGAGATTCAGATCAACATATTTCGGCTCAAACAAAAAAAAATATTGATCGGAATAAGCACCATAAGAATCAACACACTTTCGCCAACCCAAAACAAGTGTATTTATGCTAGTGACGTAAATAAATATTGCATTCTGGTGGCCACTGAAGACTTTTATATATCACTTAGGTTCTTTAAGCATTTCTTAAACCACCATTGTTCTGTGTGTTCAGTAGTGGTTCTTGGGCCAAACGCTTCGTTGACTTAGCAGCTTTAATTAAAATCAGAAAATTGTTTGCATTTGCTTTTTTTTCATCTTATATTCAACGTTCTGATAAAAAGACAATTCTTTTAAAACGATTGCAATTTAAACGATTAGAAAGAACGAAAAACGCATTTTAAAATGATATATAAAATAAAGGCATAATATTATTTGAAAATACATCATATGAAATCAAAATTAAAAATTCCGCAAGAACTTTCGTCTCAACCTAATAGAAAAGGTATATTTTTATATCGAAGCTATTAAAGCGATCTAAAAGCATTGAAGCACATCGAGTGATAGTGTGATTGCATGAATTATTAGTGGATGGTTTAAATTTAGGAGCGTTGTAGCAGAACGTTACAATCGCGAAATAAGGAAAGAATCTATGAAAATTATATGAGAATGATGCGATGTGTATTGTGAGTCTTAAAGACACATTTAGTTTTGATACCCTCAGGGGAAGATAAAAGTCTGAAGAGGATAGAAAGATATGTGCAGAACAGGAGACTTCAATGTATTTTTTTACAAGGTAGTCACCACTTATCAAGACCCGGAAGCCACTCGTGGATAAGGGTTATTGCGTGTACAGTAATCAACGGGATAGTATCATAGTAATCGTTAGTATTGGAGATTTGATAAAGTGTCTTACTTAAGGGAGCGGTTCATCAGGAATTTGTTTACGTTGGACCTGAACACATCCAAGTTGTAGTCAGGTGGGAAACAGGCAAACGGAACAGAGTTCCACAGACGTGCACTTCTAGGAAAGAAGCTTTGTTCATGGAATCTACGTTTTGGTTATGGAACAGATAAAAAGTGGGGAAATTTTGACAGCGGTTTCAGTTAGACGGGTGTTTATCGTGAAAAATTGGCGAGGGGGGACCAGATATTGGAGCTCAGACGAGCACCTGCCATGGAAGTAACAATAAATACTCGTTAATACTAATGTTGAAAGAATGGATAAGGGTTAAGTAGATGCATAAAAGTTGAGGTAGCAGGTTTTGTTTACGGGAGAAGGTCAATGAAAACATGGGAAAAATGATATGGATAGAATTGAGAGAAAGAGGGATAAATAAAGACCTAACCAGAGATAAGTTAGTTTGAAATTCAATTTCTTGAAAGCCATCCAACACATGCCAGCATGTAAAACAAACGTTAAACTAATGATGATAATGATGGATGTACAAAAAAACATAACTGAGGAGAAAAGAGTAGGTGACCGTTTTTATAATTCAACCACAATTTTCCATGAGTTGCAAGTTCCTATTTTTCCAACAACTTTAATGCTATATTGCACTTTTAATTACTTAAAACTAGCCTAAGTACCCGGCGTTGCCCGGGTTTTGGAGGTGTGTGTTGCGCAAAAAAATAAAGTGGTAGTAGGCAGGCAGGTTCGAACCCGTACCGTGAAGGAGGAAAAGAACGTGAAAAAAAGCGGTACGTCTTTGCTGTTGCGCCCATCGCAAAACCGGAAGTGACGTAGGTTTAAATTAAGGCTAGTCAATCGAAAAGAGGGGATGACTTTCGAAAATATCGGCAAAAAAGCAACCCCTCCTTGTAGAAAAGTGCCCAGTTAAGGGGGAAGGAATTAATATTTTAGCCAATTTTTCAATATTTGTCGTCCGAAGGGTCGAGCTTCAAAAAGATACCGATCTCGTGAAAATCCATCGCCTCTGTGGAAAGTTTTAGGCAGACATACCTACATATACATACATACATATATGTATGCAAACAGATAGGTAAGATTTATATTATAGATAACAAATGTCTATGCTATATGTTTTGCTTTCGTTCTTTAATAAAGTTTTTTACAGAGTAGTCACCACTTATTAAGTCCTGAAGGCCACTAAAGGATAATGGTTAATGAAGTGGTCAGAGAGACAATAGTGTAGTGCTCGGTAGTGGTGAAAATTGAGCATAATTTGATTACTTAAGGAGACAGCTCAACAAAAACTTGTTTACATTTGATTTGAAAACGACCATAATGTAGTCAGTTGGAAAGCAGGCCAGCAGAAAAGAGTTTTCACGGGAAGACAGTTCTAGGTAAGAAGCTTTGTTCATGGATTGAAGCTCAGTCTAGCATCTGGGTTGATAATAACGATAGAGCAGAGATAGACTCATAACGACTCATCTGTGAGAAAGAGGTTGCAGGTAGAAGAAAAGGACATTACATAATAGGTTTCAAAGCAGGTTTTGAACTCTGTTAAAGCAGGATAGGATACTCTTTGAGCAGCTACCCTCCAGATGTGGCAACAGTACTCCATTTTAGAACGTATTTAGCTCTTATACAGGTAGAAGATTGGGCCAGGAGTGAGATACTTTCTGGAGTGGTATAATGATGCAACCATTTTTCTAGTGACATTGTCAACAGATTGGATGTAAGCCTTCCATTTCAGATTAAAAATGAAGGTCAGTCTCAAAACAAGACGAAGCAGGATTCATTCCCGGATAACACAGCTACCTTTGCATGTATTTGGAAATATGGTAAAAAAAGTATTTGAATGTTCATAAGTCGTATGCATATACATTTATGTACTAGAGACACGATCAAAGGAAAGCTTGATAAAATAAAACATAAAAAGGGTTTCATGTATTATTTCATTAATTTATCCTGACTAAAAAAATTTATTTTCTGTTTTCAGGTCCGAGCAAAAAAATGACTATAATTATTAGCGATAACCTGAGATCCTGCATCGCAAAAGGAAATGAATATGATCTTGATAAACCGTTCTCCTTCATGGAGGGGTGCATCAGATACAACTGTGAATGTCACTCAGATGGTTCCTGGGAATGTCCGGCAGAAGAAGCGGAAAATACTTGCCAACAGGACAAAGCAAACACAACAGAAGACTATCATATCACCAGCGGAAAAAGTAGGTTTTCTTTACTCAGAAAATGAGGCACCTTTCAATCGCGACTGCTTGTATCCGCTCAGATCTAATTCTTAGGCATGGATCTGTTCTCCCCTATGCGCTATTTGATCGTTATGTATGATAATACGCTACATGTGATGGCACGCTGTAATAGTCGCTTAGAATATGAGTTTATAGTCGCATAGCATGAGTGGAGGCCGCGGGTATGCCAGCCCACGTTGCACAACTTGTTATAGCGCAACATGTCAGAACATATAATTAAATTAAATTATACGTTTTACAAAAATAAGTATTTAATTGTAAATTTTACAAATGCATCACCGATACGATTTGACAGTCTTTCGATACGTTTAATCGGGTATTTAATCGGGTATTTAATCGGGTATTTAATTGACCCCAAATCATGGGGTTTTGTTATGAATTCATTTACTCACAAATATTAGAACATAAAGATTTGTGTTGACCTTGACTCTACAGGAGTTTAGAAGAGAAATGAGATTCATTCTGGGTCGACATGATGAATGAAACTAATGTTTTAAAATTACGCTACGAATTTATGCGTATAAATGTGTTCATAGTTCTTACATTTGTATTTGTTTGTTTGTGAAAATGTAGAATGTCTCCTTGAAGAACCAACTGAAGAAGGGTAACATGGGTATCCGTTTTAATTATTGGAGTTCTTTGGAGATGAGTAACTTTGTATATTTTATTTATTTGCGGATTATTATCCTCATGTTTTTTTTTTATCGTTGTTGTTTTTAACGACGTTTCGGCCAACTATTCCTCTCTTTTGTTAAAACCAACAACCATAAAAAAAGATGAGGATAATAAATGAATAAAATATCTTTAAGTAATAGTATCCTTATTTATTTTAGATGAGGGAAAAATTATACGCAATATAAATATTTAATCTAGGGAAAAAAGGTCTGTATAGTCCCATTAGCAATTCCATATGTAATACAATCTTGGCCATCTCTAACAAAGAAGATAATGCCTGCAAAAATGGCATCCTTTGATAGAACAGATGCTACAGATTGATTCAAGCCAAACATTTGGAGAAATTACATATCTGGTAAAAAATGAATAGCAGTCTAGAATCGACGGAGTTTCAATCGTGTACCTATTTTCTTAAGATATACTTCATTAGTACTAAATGGTCTGACGTCAAAGGTACATTATTGTCGATTGATAAGCATAATTTGTATATCGTTTGATTATCAAAAGTTGACACTAAAACTAAAAGAAAATATTAGTATTCTTTTGTTGGAGCAAATATCTTTTCTGCATTATATTATCATCTAATTATAGTTCTTATGAAAATGGTCGCGGTTGCGTTTCCGGGAAGCACGCAATGAAAATAGACAAAAGAAATTATATGAAACACGTGATACATTGTAGAGACAGAAAATTAGATAGGTAAACTTTGAAAGAATTATTATTACTGACTATTTGATAAGGTCGCGAATTTTGCAACATTTGGATATTTGAAAGCAATCGTCTTTTAACCATAAACAGAATGCGCGCAACACACGTTATTAGAGACGAAACTTATAATAATATTAAGAAAAAAGAAGTTAGAAGCGTAGAATATGATTAAGAGAATTATGTCCGAAATATTTTTTAATTGCCATAACAAGCTAATATATCATAATACATACACGCACACACACACACACACACGCACACGCACGCACGCACACACACACACACACACACATATATATATATTTCTGTAGAAATATATTTTCTTATTATATATCAATCCTTATATAAGAAGCTCAATGTGAATACAGAGCAATATATAGAATAAATGACAAAATTTTATATTCCAAAATACATGATGTTGACAATTTTATATTTTATTCCTTAAAATCAATTGATCCTTATAGTTCTTGAAAGTGTCTGTTTCGTAGCGCAAAATCAATGATAATAATTATACATTCACTAATTGATATAATTATTAAGTGATTGATTTTGCGTTACGAAACAGGCACTGTCAAGAACTGTAGGGATCAATTGATGTAAAGGAATAAAATATAAAAATTGTCAACATCATGTATTTTGGAACAATTTGGCTCTCAAGTAAACAATAGAAATGTTTATATAAACATTATCAATTATTGTAGAGTGCTCTGTTTCTGTTTACAACGCGCTATGCATTATCGCTAATGGCAGTTGACGAAAATATTTACCATAGCGTTCAACCCAAGAACATATACGGATGGACTGTTTTCAATATATATATATATATATATATATATATATATATATATATATATATATATATATATATATATATATATATTGGAAACATAAGTAAAGTTTATATAAACATCTGAAAAGGCTCTATGCGGATTGGTCTATGTTTTCAATATATATATATATATATATATATATATATATATATTGGAAACATAAGTAAAGTTTATATAAACATAAGAAAAGGCTCTATGCGGATTGGTCTATGTTTCGGTGTTAGCGGTTTCGTCAGGGATTTAAAAATAGAAATATAATGAAAGAATGGTTAATATTTTTTTTAATGTATGCATGTAAAAAGAAAAAAATTTTGATATTTATTTTAAAATATTATAAAACCCTTTTAAGTAATTGAAGTTAAGCCCTATTTAGTGAATTGAAAGAAAAAAACAGTCAACAAGTGAATATGCATCATTCCAACTTCTTTTGTAATACTCTCATGGTTGCTGATTATGAAAGCTTGATAACATGCCTTCATAAGTACTTCATTTCCTTCCATTTAAATGTTAATTGCCGGCAGCCACGAGAGGAAAGGCGCTAGTTCACAAAACCATGATTGTCTTTGTTGACAGGGTTCGAATTTCCAACTAGCAGTAATTATCAATTTCTACACTGATGATTGCATAAGCCTGAAACACTAGTATCTGTATGTATAAGAAATTATTAGTATTTATTTTAAAATATTATTATTTGACATATTATTATATATCTGCATATTATGGTATATTTTTTTATATTTTATATTGTTATGATATATATATGCGTGTTATGGCTATTCAAAAATATTGTACAACTAAAACGCTTTAAAACTATGTACAGATCTATATTGTTTAAAATAATATGTTTTTTTGCAAAATTTCAATATTAATAATATCAACATTATTTTTAAAACATTCTACTAAATGAATATAAGCGCTGAATAATAATAATAATAATAATAATAATAATAATAATAATAATAATAATAATAGCAACAGCAGCAGCAGCAGCAGCTTATTTGCCTGAAAGGCTTGCGCAAACTCCCAAAGGCGACAATGTATATGATACTAACAAATACTAACAACAAAGTCTACTAACTATAATAATGCATCAAACCAATTTTTTTAGTTGACACAAGGACTATGGTGGTGGTAGTTGGTACAGAAATAACTCACTGCACCGCTGAGGGTAACCAATATCCGGTGGGACACCCGTTCTCCTTCACAGAAGGCTGCTTCCGGTTCAACTGCGAATGCTACTCCAATGGATCATGGAACTGTCCTTCTGACCGTTCGGAATACACATGTCCACTTGATCCTGGCCAAAGAATTATCAGAGGTATATCATGGTTTGTTTAATCATTTTCGAAAGGTTTGTGAAATCCTCCCTGTCCCATTACTGCTCAGGTGATTTTTCACTTAGTACGATAGCAGATCTCAACTCCTATGTTCCTTTTGAAGACTGGTTTCTTTAGTGTTACAACTCGGTTAAAAGGAAACGGTAAACGATCTCGAAACTCGTCTTGGATCGCTGCATGGTGGCTTTTCTTTATGCAGCATGTATTTGGTAACATTGATCCCTCTTCAGGCTATGCTATCCAATGGCTTTTAAATAATTTCATCGTACATGATTTCACTCGTAAGGCTTGGGGTGACCTGTAGTACATTAGTACATGGTTTGCAGACACTTTTCAAAAGTGCCACACGACGTGATAAAACCTGGAATCGTCAGAATGTCTAACTCAAGTATAAAATCTCCAATTCCAATTTCAATACTCGCATATTCAAAGCGTTATTTTCGTTATTTTCTTCATTAATTTTCTAAATGAAAAAATACGAAAGTTCTATTCTATTATTACACCTTATTCTTATAGAAGGGTTTAAATCAATAATGCAGCATAATCGTTTGAAATGTTGTACATATAGTAGAGATCTAACTATCAAGCACATCAATTTGTATTTCTAATTTGCATAACTATTTATTAAACAGCTTACGATAAATAAACTTTGGTGTTATTCATTTGTAATTATGTTGTCCTATTTTGTTGCATATATGCAATAGTCTGTCGATGTTAGCAATAATTAGTTAAATAAATTAATAAAGTAATGATAAATTGCAAAAAACCTTTCCTAACATATTATATTCATTAATGTTGAAGGGAGGTCAATTAAACGAAAGCTAATATATTTTAACTAGCTAGGAAGAAAGATATACCGACGATGCAAAAGAAGAAGAGTTAATAGACAGATTGGAGAGTGATGGTAACTGTCGTATGACACCCCCACATTGCGGACTCCTTCAGATGTGAAGATTCGAGATGAGGTAAAAATATTTGGATGGAGACGCACTAGTCACATGTAAACGTCTCTTCATCCCATTGGCTGCATACTTTTTCTATGTTTCTACCACCCACAACACACTCATTATACTGAAGAAGGTCGTAATAAGGCACTGAAAAATTTGTTTATGACATTTTTAAGACTCTGTATTCTTACACGTCAACAAATAGGAAATAAAATAAAAAATATATACATATATATTTTTTTATCTTTGGTATAATTTGACCAAGAATTGAACG
>NC_136492.1:104510008-104547508 GCF_053919585.1 Euprymna scolopes
ATAAATATTAGGAATAATAGAGGTCCCAGGATAGACCCTGAGGCACTCCCGCATTTATATCATATTGTTTAGATATACGATCATCGAGGACAACCTGGATTTTTCTCTTATCTAAGAAGGATTTAATTGTGTTAAGTATTCGTCCAGTGATGCCGTATGATCTGATTTTCCTGAGAAGACCTTCATGCCATACCCTGTCAAAAGCCTTAGATATATCTAGAGGTACCACTCTACCCTTCCCTGTTTTGTCAAGTGAATGGTATATGCGTTCAGAGATTACAGTTAGGATGTCTGCTGTGGAACGGGCTTGCCTAAATCCATATTGTTAGTCGGTCAGAAGTTTAACACTCATTCACTACGGTGACTTCCCAGATCATTATTCGAACTGAAGCAAGACCGTTTCAGTGGCCCACTTAAAATAGCCCATGTAGTAGAGACGGGGAACATTCCTTTAACGTTTAAATTACCTGTAGCATTGTTTAAATTTTCTGTAGTGTTATAAAAGATGTTGGAAGTGCTCCCTGTTGACATTTATGCATTTCTGGACACGTTCAACGTTTGCAGATACTATCTGTAGATCTTCTCTGGTGCATTTTGTCTTGTGGTGTCAGTTGGTCTATAAGAGAATGATTAGAGAGATAGGGCTACTTTTAAGTAGGGCACTCAATATATATATATATATATATATATATATATATATATTTCATGGGACATATCAATATCCTTTTAACTTTTTGCTATCATAATACCTTATATATATTATTGTTCATAATTCTGTTTAGTCACTTAGTTTAGTCACTTTCCTGTTAGTGTTTTTTCGTTTGAATATTATATCCAAAAACTGAGTCTTTATAAACATGCATGTATACTTTAATTAGTGGGGTAGAATAATTGTAATTATTCTACGTGCTATTTAATATTCACAATGGTTTAAATTTAAAAGTTCGTGAAACATGTTTTTCACCCACCAACTGACTTTCCCTAATCTGATAAGGCCAGAAATTCCATAAGTTCATTGCGACTAAGGAGATCTGTTATTGTTGAAAATGTATTCAAATAAATAATTCAACGTTTGACAAAATATCTAAATTAGATTTCAATTTAAAAGTTTATTAAAGATTTTTTTTCAGACACCAATTTTAAAAGGCCTATACTTGAAATATCAAGAAGTTTGATGGAATATCCCTGGATTAGCAAACTAAGGGCAGAATTAAAGCATTCCCTGAAATAATGACAACGGAGAGCCGTTCATAGATTCAAATTAGTTTATTAATTGACTACGAAAGTTGAGGAAGTCTTATATTTACTAGGTAAAGTTCTGTTGGAGGTTAGAGTTTCAATCGCCAGTGCAGACGATACTAAGAATGTAATTGCAAATTACTTAATATTTCTACACAGTCATGACTGACGGAACGATAGCATATTACTTCCGTGGATTAAATAAAGGGTTCTGTTCGAAATTTCGTGTATACCAACTTTTTGATGTTTGTTTTGTAGTTTTTTTTTGTTTTTTTTTTTACCTGGACTTTATATAATAAACTAGCAGGACTACCCGACGTTACTCGGGAGGGAGGGCATAAAAAATTAAATAGATGTTCATTACTGTGTGCAACATAATTGTATATAAAATTTCTATCACTTCATCACAGTTCGACAAGATGCAACGGGAGAATGTCGGGGATTACATCGGCCGAAACGTTGGGCAAATAAGAGATAAGAACAGTCGTTCGAATGATCCATATAGTAAATAAAATTGAAAAGTCTGAACAATAAATTGACTAAACTCATAAAAACAGATAAAAGGATTTCGATGATAAAACTATGTTGGAATCCTTAGGTTTAGCTTCTTGACTAGAACGAGTAATTCATGCTGTAATCTGTCAATATTTTAATGTAATATTTTTTTAATTTTAAATTGAAATTGGATTATTAGATTCAAAATATATAATTAACATAATAAATAAAGAAATAGTTTGCATTATATATATAATTGAACTTATTTAGGAAAATTAAATATGACTGTGATTAAGCTGAATCCAGCCTCTTAAATAACTATGAAAATCTTTATTAACAAATAATAAAACAAAACAATTCTTTTTTTTTTCTTCTTTTTTTTCGTGTTTTTCATGTGAATTGTCATTCTCTCTTGTCTGCAAGCTTATTGTATTATTTCATATAGATCTAACATTTTTTGGGTTATAGGTCCAGGCAAGAAAATGATGATTGTCATGCGTGATGACGTGCAATCGTGTCTTGCGAAGGGTAATGAATATTTCCTGGGTGAGCCGTTCTCCTTCACGGAGGGTTGCTTTAAATATTACTGCGATTGTCATGTCGATGGGTCCTGGGAATGTGATGCTAACAAAGCGGAGGACATATGTAACAAAGACGGACAGGTAACCACCGATGACAAAGGTGAGTTTGTTTTATAGGATTTATTTTTTTATGAGAGCAATTTCAATAAAATTTTATATTCCGCTGCTTTTAGCCATTGGAAAGTTATTTCTATTTCTTTGGGAGGTTTTTGTGTGTGTGTGTGTGTGTGTTTTGGGGGGGTTGTTCAAGACGTAGTATTTAATTTTTGACATTTCTATAAACATGGATATATTTTACTCATTGTTATAAATAGCTTAATCTAAAATGATTGCTCTAATTTATAGAAATATTCCCCCTTCTCGTTTCTGTTACTTTTAAACCTTCTTATCACACTTGATGAAGACTTTGGAAAATTATATATATATATATATATATATATATATATATATAGAGAGAGAGAGAGAGAGAGAGAGAGAGAGAGAGAATAAAAAGGAACAAACCGTATTATGTGTTCATCAACGTTTCGTCTTTATTTCGAGACTTCCTCTGAAATAAAGACGAAGCGTTGATGAACACATAATACGGTTTATTCTTTTTTATTTTTTCTATTTTGTCGGAATACTATTTCCATTATTTTCATCATATATATATATATATATATATATGTATATATATATATATTATTTACGCCCAAATAATATATACATATATATATATATATATATATATATATATATATATATATATATTTTATTTGGGCGTAAGCAGTTACATATGGTCGCTGCAAATAGTCATCTGTTTCAGTCAAAGAGACTTCTCCAGGCGACCTGGAACATCTCGACGCCAAAAAGAAAAATCTGATGTAAATGTTTACCCCCAAAAAATAAAAAAATATTTTTTCTTTTTATTGAGAACTATTTAACAACCTCGTTGTCTTCATTAGTCCCGACTTTTGAACACCTCAAACCTGAATATATATATGTGTGTGTGTGTGTGTGTGTGTGTGTGTGTGTGTGTGTGTGTGTGTGTGTGCATAAATTTATATATACATGTATATAAGATAAACATGTATTTATATGTATATATATATGTGTGTGTGTGCACGTGCGTTATATATATTATATGTACGCTATAGAACAATGCTCATTACCTTGAATATTGCTAAAATCCCACTGAGACTAAATCTCAACTTGTGCATAGTACTTGCAGATCTCGTCAGATTGTAAGTAATGGCTATTCCTTTGCTTCTCTACAAAAGCAAAATGTGACACAACGTCATTTTTACAGGGGGAGGGGGGAAACCAGCTCCATAAAAAGGGGCACTGTGGAAATAAGCAACACAAAACATGCCTCACTATTGAAACATTCCCTCGTCAATTGAATAAGGACAAATTAACTGGATGTAGCATCAGAACAGGTATCACACTGTTATCTTAGTGCGAAGGATAAATTCAGAAATAGTGCAAGTCATGTGATTTGGTGTGTTTATATCATCAACAAATCACATGACTTGCAATCTGACGATATGTGCAAGTGCTATGCACAAGTTCAGATTAAGACTCACTGGGTTTTTAGCAATAATCGATGTAATAGGCTTTCTGTTACAACGCATATAAATAACATATATATATGTAACACATACATGGTAATAGCACACACGCACACACACACACACACACACACACACACATATATATATATATATATATATATATATATATATATATATATATATATAGTAAGTTATAAAATATATATGGCGATTAAGCTACACTACTTAATATTCCGCGTTTCATCCACTCTAGGACTCTTCAGACATAAGTGTAGCTTAATCGCCATATATATTTTATAACTTACTTACTAGCTCTACCAACGTATTGAGCACTTTTAAAGTAAATACTTAAAGTTTACGCATGAATTTATACTTTCGTATATTAATTTTATGTGAGTAAATGAAGTGTATATATATATATATATATATATATATATATATATATATATTTTGTGTACAGAAAGTTGTTAGTTGAGACAGGTCATTGGTACCGACGGTACCAATGACCTGTCCCAACTAACAACTTTCTGTACACAAAATATAAGTACGCTCTTAAAATTTGGATTTTCCTTTTAATTGAGCACTCTGCTGGAATTCTTTTTCCAAAAAAAACTAATCATTATATATATATATATATATATATATATATATATATATATATATATATATATATATATATAAATAAAAAATAAAAATTACAATAAGTTTATCAAGGTAATCAAAATGGTAAACTTAAAATATATTATAAATATTAAAGAGTTAATATTTACGAGTAAAGTAATCCCAACCAGGTGTAAAAGCTCAATAAAACCGAAAAGGAAATAGAGTTTATAATATGAACAAATGATTAATAAAACATGTTAAAAGACATCTTGAAAAAGAGTTAAAAACATATTTAATTTTAAAAAGGGAAGCACAAGATAAGTGGATAGTCCTTAATCCTTGGAGTTTCGAAGAAATACTCTCCTTCTCATCAGAGGGCAGGAATTAGCAAAATGCGGGATCGGATTTTGCATATAAAAGTATTTAATGAAACTACAAGTAAGTCACAGATCTTACTTGGTTAAAAAAAGAGTGAGGTAAGGGTAATAGGAGGTAAAAGAAAAATGATAAAAAGATTTCACATGAATGGATAGTCCGGTGAAGGGTAAAAAATCCAAGAATGGTAAAATCCAAAACGGTCGAATTAAAAATTTCCAATCCAATGGGTAAATTCCAAATGGTCCAAAATGATCCAAAAGGCAGAGTTCCTTGGAAAAAATCGCAAATGGAATGAATTCCAAATAATTAAAAGAAAAAGCACTGGAGAGAATATTTAAAACACGTCTGTCAAGGCTGGAGGAATCAAGTAAATTAAGGTTTAAAAAAAAAAAACGAAAAGCAGTGAAAGTTTAAATTTGAAAAGCAAGGTCAAACTGACCCAGACAAAAAGCGCGAAAGTTAGCGTTAATAATTAGGTCAACTTAGATATGCACGTGAAAGTCCTAGAATTAAATTAAGAAACACGGGTTAGAAGAACAAATAAATGGCTAAGTTTATGAAATGGAGCGTATATTATATTAGAAAAAAAAGTAAATAAATTAAAAATAGAAAATTAAAAGGTAAAAAAAAACAAAAAACACCTATATAAACATATATACACACACATACACATATATATACATATACACACATACACATACATATACATACATACAGACACACAAATGCGCACATACATGTACATACATACACACACGCATATACATATATATACATATATGTATACATATACAATACCACACACACATATATATGTACATATATATACACACACACACGCATGCATAAATATATACACATATCCAAAAACATATCCAAAAACATATACAAGTTAAACAAAAACATACATACTTACATACAAAATAAGGGGAGGGAATGGCCGGTATCTACAAACTCCGGAATAAGGCAAATAAATGTGTATGTAAATGCATATAGTAAAATATAAGTAAACAAATACATAGAATAAAAATGAGTAGGTTGATGTATATATTTAATTAATAGGTATACGTATACTTTAAAACGGAGACCGCAGATGGAAAACCGGCCAAACAAATAAAGAAACATAAATAAAATTAAAAATATAAAAGTTTAGAAGGTAAGATAAAAAAGAATTATGGGAAAAGATTTATATTTGAAGGGTTAAATTAATAGCTATGTAATTTCAATTCTCAAATATAATTTTCATTGTAATTTCATCTTTTTCATGTTTTATTAATCATTTGTTCATATATATATATATATATATATATATATATATATATATATATATATATATATATATAGATATGCGATAAAGAAAAAAGTTACATAAACCTTTATTAATACCAGAGTCTGTCATTGGCTATTAGAAACATTAAACCGGGGAAATAAATAATAAAGAATTTGATTAATTATCATGATAGACTAAACATATGTATATATATATACATATATATATATATATATATACATATATATATATATATATATTATATATATTATACATGTATAATATATATCATATATATATATTATATATAAATATATTATATATATATAATATACATCATATATATAATATATATAATATATTATATATATATAATATAATATATATAATATATAATATATATAATATATAATACATAATATATATAATATATATATGCAATATATATAATATATAATATATATAATACTAGCAATCGGTGCCCGGCGTTGCCCAGGTGTTTTGAAGTGTATGCTGAGGAAAAAAACAAACGGTCAATTTTTTAAAACTTTGACCCCTATTATGACCTCTTAACATTTATTGTTTAGGGATCAAGTAAAGTTAATAAGTTAGATCCATGTCCAAGGAATCTATATATAAAATATCACGTCTTCAGACCTTAAATTGTAGGAGGAGTTTGGTAGAGTTCTCAAAGGTCTAATTGTTGAATATTGACCACTTAATCGCCAAATTTATGTCGAAAACCTATCACATCGATTTTCCCAAATCTCAGTACCCTGTATATCAAATTTCGAATCTGTAGGCTTAAAATTGACAGTTTTAGCGTAGGGAAATGCACACAGGCGCACAGACACACACAGACACTATCACTTATACATATATATAAACATAAACATCATATATTTAAGGATAATAGTACGCCATATATATAACAAAATACCATTATTTACTGAAGTGAAAGGAAAACCCGGGGGAACTTTACCCAAAAATAAATCTATATTTTTTTGTGTATATTGATAGTCTGGTACTTATACAGTTTAGTGACGACATTAAAAAATGGAAATATTGGAAAAAAAATTTATTGTACGTAACTGTTATAGACTGAAGTTCTCCGAAAAAAAATTTCACTTCATTTGATCAAGTAGTTTTTTTTTTTACAGCGAAAAACAATGATTTATCACGGCTACGTCAACGTGGCCATTTTGGAAATGTTATTGCAGGCCCAGAAATTCCCCAAGGGCAGGTAACTGCCGTACATAGCAGAATACCTCCATTTTAGGCCAATCTAGCCCTTTTTCCCCCCACCAGAATGAGATTTTTTTTTTTTTTGCGAAGACAGATGCCATTTTTGGGGTGTTTTTTTTTCTAATTTGTAACAGAAGTAAATAAACGAAGTTTCGAAGTTATCCATGCGTGTCCAACTGAGCATGTTTAAAAAATAATCTCGTATAAAAATTCTACAATTCTTTGCATTCTTCAATTTCTTTGCATATTCAATAGTATTCTTATTTTTTAAAAAAAACGCAAAAAATTGCAGATTTAAACAAAAAAAAGAAAAAAAAACGTAAAAAAATTGCAGATGTGTTGTGAGCATCTCAATATGGCGAGAAAAAAAAGGCTAGATTGCGAAATTTGGCCTAAAATGGAGGTATTCTGCTAGGTATATTTCCAAAATGGCCACGTTGACGTAGCCGTGATAAATCATTGTTTTTCGCTGTAAAAAAAAAAAAACTACTTGATCAAATGAAGTGAAATTTTTTTTCGGAGAACTTCAGTCTATAACAGTTACGTATAATAAAATTTTTTTTCAATATTTCCATTGTTTAATGTCGTCACTAAACTGTATAAGTATCGATAGTCTTATCAACACCCCTTTTTTCTATTTATTTAAAAAGAAAATACATCTTTATACAAATTCCCTATTAGTTTCTTTTTCGGTTCTCTTATACGATGATCATCTTTATTTAACTATTACGTGTAATTATATTCATACAGATATTCTATATGGTTTATATTTGCGTAATATTTGCGTAGAAATGAAGAAAATCAAATTTATTGTGTATTTATCGTGTTGCCATAACAACGTGACGTAGCCAAGGACGGTAGTGGGCGTGAGTGTGTGTGCGTGTGTGCGCGTGTTTTCGTGCTGTATTGTTTGTAGTAGTAGTAGTAGTACTAATAATCTGTCCAGCGTTTGCTTTCTTGTTTTGTGAATGGCGGACGTTGAGTCGGAGGTTGGATTGTGAAGTTTCGTATTTTTGTAATTTGTAAATGGCAAGTTAGAAAAAAATTAAACCCTTCCAAGATGGACAATAAATAAGACCAAAATATTTTATGGTAAAGTTAAGAGCGTAAGAACTATACTTTTTTAGGAGATGTGATTATTGGATTAACCAATCAGAAATCGTCTGTGGCACACACATCTCTGTTTTTATAGATATATAGATATATTATATATAATATATATAATATATATTATATATAATATATATAATATATATATAATATATATATAATATATATAATATATATAATATATATATTATAAATATACATATAAAATAATATAATATATATAATATATAATATATACATAATATATATAATATATATAATATATATATAATATATATAATATATATATAATATATATTATATACATATTATAAATATACATATGATATATATATAATATATATATATAATATATATATTATAAATATATATATAATATATATAATATATATATTTTAAATATATATATAATATATATATAATATATATATTATAAATATATATATATATAATATATATAAGATATATAATATATATTATAAATATATATATAATATATAATATATATATTATAAATATATATCTAATATATATAATATATAATATATATTATAAATATATATATATAATATATAATATATAGATTATAAATATATATAATATATATATTATAAATATATATAATATACATATAAATATAATATATATATTATAAATATATATAATATATGTATAATATATTAATGTATATATAATATATAGATTATAAATATATATAATATATATTATGTATATTATATATATATTATATATAATATATATATATTATATATAATATATATTATATATATGATATATATGATGTATATTTATATAATACATATATATGTATATAATCTCTGTATATGATATATATAATATATATAAATATAATATTTTATATGTATGTAATATATATTATATATATTTATAATATATATATAATATATATGTATAATATATATATGTATATATAATATATAATATATATATTTTTATATAACATATATATGTTTATAATATATATATGGATATAATATATATAATATATATATGTATATAAGATATATAATATATATATATATTGATATAATATATATAATATATATATTCATATAATATAATATATATGTATATAATATATAATATATATATGTATATAATATATAATATATATATATGGACATAATATATCTAATATATATATATTTATACAATATATATAATATATATTTATATAATATATAATATATATATATGTATATAATATATATAATATGTATATGTATATAATATATATAATATATAATATATATGCATATAATGTATATATAATATATAAATGTATATAAAATACATGTATATATAATATATATATATGCATATTATGTATATATAATATGTATATGTATATAATATATATAATATATATGTATATATAATATACATGTATATATGTATACAAAATATAATATGTATACATATATTAATCGCAATTAATCCCTGTTCATCGAAAAATGAAACCCAGTTTGCTAGCCTTTTTCATTTTTATTTTTTGATCCATCATGTAAATTGGTCTACCTTCAGCCATAATAAAATTTTGTACTCCCCAAAAATGTTCAAAAACTTCAAGACGACGGATACACTTTGTATTAATAAAAATGAAATGTAAAATCAAGATTGGCCAGGCTAATCAGACGTGCTTGGGCAATTCATTACATTTTTTAATCGCAATTTTACTACGATTTAGGTATGATGAGCCAGGAACGAAACCCGGTTAACTAGCTCTTTTCCATTTTTTTATTTTTTAAGAATCCATCATGTTAATTGGTCTATATTCAACCATTATATATATATATATATATATATATATATATATATATATATATATATATATATATATAGATCAATTAACAATTATATTCAACTATAATGCATATATATATATATATATATATATATATATATATATATATATATATGTATACATAATATTTATTTCAAAATTTTATATTCATATATTTTTAGATAAATATTATATCTTCAGCTCTCACATCGACGATTGAGCAGTTGATTCAATTTTTTCATCGCCTACTGACACGCTACACACACACACACACACACACATATATATATATATATATATATATATATATATATATATATATATATATATATATATATATAAAAGTTCAACTCATCGTAAATACAGAGAAAGTAAAATATAGGACATTGTTTATTTCTGACGAATATCTTTTAAATAATTTTCTAATTTAGTTTCATATCTATATTCTATTTAGCCCCCCACTTCCATATATAGTTCCATAATTAGGTATTATGTTCACATTATGTTGGTAAAATATATTTGCATAGATTTTTCTCATAACATCTCATAAAAGATCTTCAGTAGAGCGAAAGTATTTTTAGGCAAACCTTCTATTAATAATACATCTTTGTAAATTGCATTCTCATCCCGGTATGATCCATATATCAGACATGATTATTTATTATGGTAATTACATGATTTTTTTTTTTCTGCTTGCTATTCATAAACTATTGCTAATTGATCAAACTGTTAAAATTGTGTGCAGATCAAAATGAGGAATTGGGCATTCGATTTAGCAACCCGCGCTCCTGCATCGCGAGGGGCATCAAATATGATCTTGGGCGTCCTTTCTCCTTCATGGACGGTTGCTACCGCTACCATTGTGACTGTCGAACTGATGGATCCTGGGAATGCCCAGCAAGCAGAACTCAGAACGTGTGCGCGGGCGAACGAATCGACAGCGTGACAACTGACACTGATCACACCACACATAGGACACCAAATGAAAAAAGTGAGTTCTTTAAAACTGAAAGTTCAAATTCTTTTTATTTATTATTTTTATCTTTTCTTTATAACAGAAGAACATAAGATGATATTGTCGGTGAAATAAATGAGTCACTACTTGTATTGAGGACCACATGGCTGCATTGAATGTTTCTCCAAGATTTTCATTTATTCGACATGAAGGTGTTTGATTGGCCTAATTAATATCATTACATATGGAACATTTTCGTTAAAATCCAATTAAAACTAGCAAATGTTTAACAATGGTACAAAGTGACGCGCGTGAGGACATATGGGAACACATAGAAGCGCATACGCGTTATCGCCGATGAGCGATCAAGCGATCATTCGAGTAATAAAAGTCTTTGTGCATACGTGTGTCTGGCTTCATCCTTCCCATCGTCGCTTTCCTCTGTGTGCGGCCGTTAATTCATAATGTTGATCCTCCAACGGTCTTGATCCTGTTTTACCGAAGAGAAATAAACTTCATGCATGAAAATACAAGAGGCTCGTTGATGATTTAAAGGTTTTATTAGGAGATAAATGCGTTGCGGGGAGAGATTAACAATTAATCCTTTATAAAAATATTTCTTTCCACTAATTTTTCTTATTTAAATCAAAAGTTTGCCCACGGAGGGGCAGTCTCGCTTAGATTTGCTTTGGTCCCAACACAAGCACTCGTGTTCTCTGACTCCTATTACATCCTTTATCTGGTTTGGGGACACAGAATTAACTTTGGCCCGAGCACTCGGACTTATGGTTTATGCGTGCACTGGCTTTCATTGAAGGGTAAGGGATTTTATGACCGAAGATGCGCCACCCGACTGATTCCCTTTCGATATTCGACTCTCGTGTATCGAGGCTCTTAGCTAACTTCAGTCAGGTTTCTTTTTTTTATTATTACATTTTCACCCCAAACAAGCCACGTTGCCACTTTGGTGTAGGGGGCTACTATCAGGGGCATCAACTACTGGGGCACTATGTTGGGATTTGGGCAGCAAGATGTCGGTTCACTTTACACTTGAACTTCTGCACGTCAGTACAGTTGGGGAAGCAGGGACCTGGAATGGAATTCCAGAGTCTAGCGGTTCTGGGGAAGAAACTACTGGAGTAGAAAGATCTTTTACATCTAGGGATCTCTACTGCATGGGGGTGGGATTTAGCTGCCTGTCGGGCTTGTCGAGGGTGTCTACGTCGTAGGGGGACCCAAGTGTCTGCAGTTCGTCAAAGCATTCACCATTAAAATACTTGTAGAACAGGCAGAGGGATGCAACGTTTCTTTGATGGGACAGAGGCTGAAACTTAGATGCCAGTTCAGGGCCTATCAGATTGGCGACTCTCTTTTGAACCTTGTCAAGGAGCAAGAGACTAGCAGCAGATGCAGCAGCCCAAATGTGACAGCAATACTCCATACATGGGCGAATGGTGGCCTTATAGAGGTACAGGATACTTTCAGGTGTCAGTAGTTTTCTAGCACGGTAGAGAGAGCCTACCTTCTTCGCCGCGGCCCTGGCAATGTTTTCAATGTAAATGTTCCAACTCATTTTTCCTGTGAACGTTAGACCAAGCAGTTTGAAAGATGTATTCTCAGATAGGGAGTCACTGGCCATTGTTATTGGTGGCAGAGAAGGTTTCTTGTAATTATTGAATGAAACCAGTTTAATCTTGGCAGCATTGACTGTGACCATCCATTTATGTCCCCATTCCACTACAGATTGGAGGTCATCCTCTAGTGTTTTTACCATTTCTTTAGTTATGTGTTCATTTGTTTTCCTGTCATGCCTGTTATAGAGTGTGGTGTCATCAGCAGATATACCCATCTCAGAGGCAGTTTTGTCGGGGAGGTCATTAATTAATATTAGGAACAAGGATAGACCCCTGGGGCACTCCCGCATTTATATCATATTGTTTAGGTGTACGACCGTCGAGGACAACCTGGATTTTTCTCTTATCTAAGAAAGATTTAATTATGTTAAGTATTCTACCAGTGATAACGTATGATCTAATTTTCCTGAGGAGACCCTCATGCCATACCCTGTCAAAAGCCTCAGATATATCTAGAGCTACCGCTCTACCCTCCCCCGCTTTGTCCAGTGAATGGTATATACGTTCAGAGATTACAGTTAGGATGTCTGCTGTGGAACGGGCTTGTCATTCAGAAGTTTAGCATCTGTAAGGTGACGGACTAGAGCATGGTTAATTATGGTTTCAAATATTTTGGCGAAAAGTGGGAGGAGGCTAATTGGGCGATAATTTGATGGGTCAGTTCTTTCGCCAGAATTCTTGAAAACTGGTACCACAGAAGCAGTTTTTCAACAGCCCAGAAAGCAAGATTCATTAAGGCATTTGTTGTAGAGTTTGGAGAAAACTGGAGCTACTTCGGCTGAGCACTTTTTTAATAGCACAGCTGGGATGGGATCAGGTCCACATGCTTTTGAAGTGTCAAGATTTTTTATGATAGCATACACCTGAGCAGGTTTTTTATGATAGCATACACCTGGGCTGAGTGGGCGTCTGTCCACAAAGGAAAGTCAGGCAGGGGTGGTTGGAAGGATCCAGTGTGGAGTTTGAAGCAAACCTGCTGGCAAGCATATTAGCTGAGCAAACAACCTCGTGATTGTTGGTTAGTCGGGGAATTGTTGATTGCCCATTTTTTACTACACTGTTGTAAATTTTCCAGAAGTCCTGAGTTCCTAATTTTTGTGCTTCGGTGTGGTTTTTAGTGGTTTCAGTAAATTCTCTCTTAGCCGCCGCTACTTCTTTCTTGCAGTTATTTCTGGCTTCTATATACTTCTGTCTGTTTGAACTGGACTTATGTCGGTTAAATCTGCGGTATGCATGCTGCCTTTGAGCAATGGTAGTTGCGCAAGTAAACCATTGGGAAGAGTGGGGCTTGCTATAAAATGTCCACATGGGAACATGTGCTTCAATTGCTGTTTTGAACCATTCAGTAGTCTCATTTGCACACTGTTCAGCAGGAAGAGAAAAAATATTTCCCCATGGGGCATCTCTGATAAGATCTCTGATGGCTTCCTAGTCAGCCTTTTTATAATATCTCGTCGTTTTGAGCATTGGCTCTTCAGTTTTGGGTCTAGAGTTTAGGGCGATTTCGACCATTATCACTGCATGATCCGCGTTCCCAAGTGGGCTGTCAGCATTTGTTATACAATCCTCGGGAACTGATGTCAGAAACAGATCTAGAAGTGATGCGTGTCAGGGAAATGGGTTGGAAACGTAACCATTTGTGATAGGGAGTGAGATTTAGTGAAGCTATGTGTTGAGCTGCCTGCTGCATCTGGGTGAATAGAGAATCCAAGCCAGTTTTTGTGGTGAACATAAAGTCACCAAATACATGTACTTGTGAGCTAGTGTCGAGGGAGAGTACTGTGTCTATGCTGTCAGAGACAAATAGGGTGTTAGATTTGTATTCCTTGTAATCCTCCGTGAACACGGTTATGAAAACACAGCAACAATTAAAGAACATAGAGTCGGCAGTTCAGCGGGAAAAGCAGATCAACACAAGGAGTAAGAGAAAACGAGCAGAATGGTAATGATAACTCAAAATCCAAATAATTAGATTTTCATATTTTTTTCCTGTTTTTTTTTGGGGGGGAGGCTTTTATTTATTTATTGTTTTTATAAAACAATCAACACTTGAACGGCGCTGAAATAAAATCATATAATCAACAGACACAATAAAATGCCACAGATATCAAACTTAAAGAGACTTTCCGTTTTCCCCGGTAATTAAAAAGTCTGTGGAGTTAAAGCATAGAGAAGTTTTCTCGGCTTAATGTTCAATGGCACGACATAACGGGTCCCTGGAAATTTAGGAAAGATAAGGTTTAAGTAGATAAGTTTTCTCGACTCAATATCTTGTGGATAACTCAGCAGGTCTCAGCCGTATCCACACGCCCTTAAAGCACACAAATTTTTTTCGTTTTTTTTTTTTTTCACATGAGACTGGGGAGTAAGAGCTAGCCATGAATCTGCAAATCAAAGCTACCAAAAGAACATATCACCGACCTGTTTCGTTTTGACATCTTTCGTAATCGCATTGCTACTCCAGGAGGTTGCATCGGATTCGTTGTATAAAAGTTCCAATTGAGATAGTCACGCATCTGATTCCATCCTAGCCGTAATATCCAATGAGAGACCTTGAAGCAGGAAATTGTCATGATTTCAATCATATCTAATTATAGAATGTCTGCCCGTCCGATTTTGTGTCGCCTACATGATCTCTCACCCTGATTCAATGGCAGCGTTTACAGCAGTCCCATTGAATCAGTGCACCGCTTTATTGTTTATTCCTTCTTTCTCTAGTGTTGTTCAGGCCTCATTCATCATGCTCTCCAGATGCAAAACTGCCTCGCAAACTCTGTTCAAACCCTCAAAACATGTGATCCAATTTCTTACGTAATCAACACATGCGTCTAACTGTTTTGTCTAGGGATATGATTCCTGAACCACCATTCTCCTACTTTGCTAAGGCACTGGGAATATTTTCATTTATCGCTAGTCCGTGATGAAATGCACTTTATGACACCCTCTCGAAATTCACACTAGTTGAACTAATATTTACCTAAGACGTCGGGCCACAATATGTAACACATACAATGAAATCCGCTATCTTGAATTCAAATCGTATCTATTGTTATTATTTATTACACAAATCATGGGTTCCATTCAGTCTCGAAATACAATGGATAAACCCTGTAAGGTTGCTGCACATGTAGTTGTGAAGCAAGGGTTGTGCAATCTCCAACTGCATCTTTCCTGAATCAACACTGCTTGAATTTAGTGGTAAGGAGAAGCCCATGACGACTGGAAACAATACTGATATATGCAAAGAGCACATACAACACATGGTATTCCCAAATATCATCTGACTCAACATTGCTGATCTTTTGTGATATAATTATTATTAAATTATAATTACCAAGCCCCTTTAAGAATAATTAATGATGGGTACTGTCTGCGGAAGCAATCAAGTAGTGTCTATGCACTGCTCGCGACTTTCGCTCATGCAAACACTCTAGATTATCTAATGTTCTCGCCCAAATTCGGCGTTTAATAGTTCATGATTTCTTTCATTCCCATGGCAGTTGTTTGGTGACTCTGAGGTAGAGGCTCGGCAAATGGAGCAAAAGGTGCCTCCATGGCTGTGTTCGAATCTCATGACCGGCAGAAATTGTTACCTTACACTGATGACTGCGTAAACATGAAACAGTCGTGTCTGCAGGTAAAAATGAATAATTATTATTTAACTATATGTGTCTGTATGTGCAAATACTGTTGGGAAAGGTATAAACCCTCAGTCCCCTTAATTATAGATAAAATAGGTGTGTTAAATTAATTATTAAGATTAAATATTTCCCAATAGGTATTGTATTGACCTATACATTTTGGTGAGCTATTCACCCTGACAGTAAATAAAGTGGTCGAATATAGTCGAGGGCGATTCCAAGGCCCCCTTCTCATTGGATTTTTTTCATTATTATTCCATTTACACTTGATCCTCAAAATATGATAAGTGTTTAGTTAGGGAGTATCAAGTAACATTTTTAAGTCTTTGGTATGACTCGGCCAAGGATTGAACCCTGATCTTTACGACCCATTCGCTAAACTTTTACCGTTAATCCAAAGTAGACAGTATTGGAACACAGCATTGTTATAATTTTGCCACTAAATCTATTCATTTATCTTTGATATATTACAGCAAATCACTTTTTTGCAATTTTGTAAATAATTTGTATTTTGTTTAACCAGATACCCACCACTTATCAAGGTCTCAAGGCCACTCGAGTATGTATAAGGGTTAATGAATGTAAGTTTATTAATCATTAATAGTGTAGATAGGGCAGAATTTTGATTTATTTGTTTTAAACATCTATGTTGGATATCTTTAACAGTGGCTTTTAAAACAAATTTTTTCAGCTCATACAAGAACAGTGGTTGTTGCTGTTGGAACTATACTACGTCATTGCACCGTCGAAGGAAGACAGTATTCAATTGGACGTCAATTCTCTTTCGATGAAGGTTGCTTCCGATTTAACTGCGATTGCCATTCAGATGGATCATGGGAATGTCCATCGGAACGCTCAGAATACATTTGCCAACTCAAACCTGGTCAACAAATTGTCCGAGGTATTTTTTTATTATCATACTTTTGGATACAAATTCTGAATCTCTCTCTCTCTCTCTCTCTCTCTCTCTCTCTCTCTCTCTCTCTCTCTCTCTCTCTACTAGCAAAAGTACCCGTCGTTGACTGGGTTCAAAAACAGCCTACAGAAAATGAACTCTGATTTATTAAAGTATGATAGCTTCGAATTTGGGGGTATCAAAACCAAAGCAAAATATGATGAAAGTAAAAATAAAATAGATAAACCCCATCATTTATTATACCATACCTGTTCACACTGAAACACTTATCACAATATTCTGTGGATCTATATTAAAAAACCTTGTTAAACTTTGTGGCATATTTCCATTCTATGGATGTCAGGCGCGAACGAACTACTCATAATTTTATTATACCATATTTCTTCAAACTGAAACATAATTATCAAAGTATACTTACGCAGATAGATATGAAAAGTTTTTATTAAAGTGTGTGCCTATTTCCATTCTATGGAGGCCAGGCGTGAACACAGACCCTGCAATTTTATTATACCATCCCTATTTAAGTTAAAACATACTTATCAAAGTATTATTATGTACATCTATATCAAAAACACTTGTAAACTTTTTTAAAAATTTTTATTTCCATACTTTGTGGATCAGGCGCGTATACGCAGACCCCACAATCTTAATGAATCATCATTATGCCAGATCAAACATATCCATTCCTGTGTCTCGATACATCTTCTATCATTATATGTGATCAGTTTTCTATAATAGTCAACCACATAGGAGCCTATTCGTGACCAGACACACACAGACTTCAGCTTTATATTATATATACATATATATATATATATATATATATATATATATATATAAAGTAGTAGCTTTTATGTGTGTGTGTGTGTGTGTGTGTGTGTGTGTGTGTGTGTGTGTGTGTGTGTGTGTGTGTGTGTGTGTGTGTACAACTCTCCTACAGCCTACACCAGTGGACCAAACTCGACATGATGATGGTCCCCCACTTAGGGATGGTGCACACTATTTTCCAAGGTAAAAGTCAAGGTGATAGCATACTTTCCTACAACCCACACCCCTAGACAGATCATGACCAAACCTAACATGATGGCCTCCGACCTAGAAATGGTGCACACTATTTTTCAAGGTCATGGACAAAAGTTAAGGTTGGGACTTTGCAGTACGCTCGGGTACCCACGAAGCAGGTGACTGAGCGTACAGCAAAGTCCTGTATCTTTGAAAATATGATAAAATTTGATCGGTTTTATTTCATTTTGTGTGTGCATGATTTTTTTTATTTATCTGTTTTATAGGGGTGAAGTGAGCGCTGTGTGATGAATGTTTACTATGTAATGCGTCTTGGACTGACAAAGTTAATTCTTCTCCAAACCACATACAGCACCTGGTATTCCCAAATGGTTACTTATTATTTAATTACTATTTTCTTACTGTTTTCTTCGCCCTGGAGAGATTATTCTTGCAATTTCATAAATAAATTTTTACAATACAATCATTTATGAAAATAAAATGTTTATAGCTATGGATGACCAAAATGAAATACAATTTTCTCCATTTTTTTTTACATTAGGCCACCTCTAATAATATTAAGCTGTCAGTGAAAATGAGTGCATAGAAATACAATATGGAAAATATGTTTTAATAACTGACGTTAAGACAGGCAGTATCTCTAAATGCACTGGACAGAAAAATAGAAAAAAACAAAGAGTGTCTAGAAATCAACTAGTGAAAAGAAAATATGATATGATATCACTACTGTAAGTTTCGTATTATCGGTAAATGTTCGTTTTTTTTTCCTTTAAGAAGATTATGACTTTTAATTCAAATTGCTGAGTATATTACAAGTTATTAATGTGAATTTTAATTCGGTCTAAATTTTAAAAAAATAATATATACACTTTGAACATGCATACAAATCAGAAAAATTTCATATTTTTTATTAATTATGTTTGGCATGAGAGTGAACACATGGCAAATAAATGAAATGAATGAGTGAAAAAGAGATATAATATGAGATTGCTACTACAGATTTGATATTATTAGACTGGGTTAGTGTTAAGAAGAGCTTGCGATATTATTTCATTTAGGCCTTTCACAACTAAAGAATTTATGATTTCTGTAAATAAATGCTTATACGGTATTGTTTTACTTCTTTTCTTTTATCCTTTAACTTGCTTAAAATATATTGTGTTTTGTTATCTAGGGCCCAGCAAAAAAATGACCATCATTGTCAGTGACCATGTCCAAGCTTGCGTAGTGAGAGGTATAGATTACGCATTGGGACGTTCGTTCTCTTTCATGGATGGATGCATTCGATACAATTGTGACTGTAACTCTGATGGGTCCTGGGAATGTCCAGCTGATAGGGCTGAGGATACCTGCCAACATGGCCAGGGTAGAGATTGGTCCACAGGTGAATATCATACAGGAGAGGCAACCGTCGACACACGATGTAAGTAGTTTCATGCAGAAGTTACACACCAAAAGCTGTACCTGAACTTATGACTAATTAATAGTTTATAAGTGTATACAAATGATCCGTCCTTTACCCAGCTATAAATATTTAAGTGTATCTTTTTAAGTGTATACGCAAAACTGTTGCTCAAATGTAATAAAATAATAATATTAAGAATCGGCAATATCAGAAAAGTATTTGGTAAAATATCCGTTTCAAATATTTTAATTACACACACGCGCGTGCTCGCGCGTGACTATATTATATATATATATATATATATATATATATATATATAATCAGAGTAATAAGTGATGTAAGACGCATGAAAACGATCTTGTTTTAATTCATTATATTTTATTTTGATATTTCGAGTAGTCCTCTGCTCTTTGTCACCAAATGTGACGAAATGAATCAAAACGGAGAACGTTGAGAATACTGGAAATGTTATTCTTGGGCAACGTTCATTCCTTGTCATACCGCGAAATCTTGTAACCATTTTACAAAGAAGAGCGTAGTCTTCGCTAGAAGCTTACGTGGAATAACATACAAATTTACAAATTATATAATATATATATATATATATATATATATATATATATATATATATATATATATATATATATATATATACTGTCGTTCCAAGGGAAAAACTTTCCAAGTGTTTTCCAAGGAACATGCATTTGTTCCTTATGACTTATTAGGTGAGCTTCTGCTATTCAACGAAAACGTGTAAGACGTACTTCATAAAAATGTGAATAAAATATTGTGAGTGTGAATTAAATACAACTTCTGGTTTTTTAATGATAACTAACGATATATATATATATATATATATATATATATATATATATATATATAGAGAGAGAGAGAGAGAGAGAGAGAGAGAGAGAGAAAGAGGGAGAGAGAGGACGTATAAATAGATAGATAGATAGATAGATATTTTGTCTAATTTTGAAAGAAATTCATAGTCAAAGTGCTTTTATTCCAGGGTCCAAAATATGAACAAAAAAATTTAATATATCACATTTTCTTTCTTCAAAGTCAATAAAAAAAAATATTATTGATTGAAAAGTTTTCATTATAAATTTCGAGAAAAATATTTTCAAATACAGTATATTACTAGAAATGTGAGAAAAGTAAAAACGATGTCATTTTTTCTTTAAAATAAATTATTTACTTAGTTTAAAGAAAGCACAATATAGCAATAGCAGGACACAGACCTATAAAACATTTCTCTGAAAAGAGCAATTTTAAAAGAAGAGTAAAGAATGTACTTCTTTCAAACTCCTCGGCTTAACGTTCACAGGGAACATGAGTTGGAACAGATACATTGAGAGGATTGTCAGGGCCGCTGTGAGGAAGATGAGCTCTCTCTGCCGTGCTAGAAAGTTACTTACGCCTGAAAGTATCCTGTACCTCTACAAGACCACCATTCGCCCATGTATGGAGTATTGTTGTAACATTTGAGCTGGTGCATCTGCTACTAGTTACTCAGGGTTCAAAAGAGAGTCGCCAACCTGATAGGTCCTGAACTGTCATCTAAGCTTCAGCCTCTGTCTCATCGATGAAATGCTGCATCCCTCTGCCTGTTCTACAAGTATGTTAATGGTGGATGTTCCGACGAACTACAAGCCCCTGTACCCCCTCGACATAAATATCCCCGACAAATCCGACAAGCAGCAAAATCCCACCCCTACACAACACAGATTCCTAGATGTAAGAAAACCTTCTATGCTAATAGTTTCTTTCTCAGAACTGCTAGACTTTGGAATTCCGGGTTTCTGTTTTCCCAACTGTACTGACATGCAGAAGTGCAAGTATAATATAAACAGACATTTTGCTGCTCAACTCCCTACATAGTATCCCTGCAACTTATGTCCGCGATAGTAGCCCCATACATCAAAGTGGAACTGTGCCTTGTTTGGGGGGAAAATGGAATTTTAAAAGAAGGGGGCAGATGCGTGGCCACCCCTCGCACCCTCCCTCTACACGTTCCTGGGATGATGTATCTGTCTTTTCTTGCGCAACACATGACTACATGAAATGGTTGACGAAATAATATTGAGATACTAATTTGAATCTGAGATATTATTAGAAGTTTAAGAAAGCCAAAACTAGATTATCATTGTCATTAAAATAAATTATTTATTCAACTTAAAGTAATATATGAGCAAGTTTTCAATAATATAAGGTGTTTTTATTTTAATTTTTTGTTGTTAACCTTTTTTTTTTTTTTCGTCAAGGTCTTTGTAACATAGTGCAGATGCACGGACGTAAATGTATGCAAAGTACCGTCATCGGTGGGTGGGGGGAGAGGACGATAAAAGAGAGAAAGAGAACGATCACGACGTGATCTTTCTGAGAACGATCATTATACCGTTCGCAATCACGTGCGAGACATGAAGGATGCCCGAGAAGACGATCACGTGAGAGGCGTCGCAGAAGTAAAAAGAGAACGAGACTTCTTGAGACGTTTGTTTCGTTTATATATACACTTTTTTTTTATTATTCTATTTTCATCCCAAACAAGGCACAGTGTCACTTTAAAATAGGGGCTACTATCGGGGACATAAGTTGCAGGAGTATTATGAAGGGAGATGAGCAGCAAGATGTTTGTTCATATTACACTTGAACTTCTGCATGTCAGTACAGTTGGGAAAGCAGAATCCCGAAAGGGGCCTCTAACGTCTAGCAGTTCTGGGGAAGAAACTATTGGAGTAGAAGGCTTTCTTGCATTTAGGGATCTCTACTGTATAGAGGTGGGATATTGCTGCTTGTCGAGTTTGTCGGGTTTACGTTGAGTGGGTACAAGTGATTGTTGTTCGTCCGAGCATTCACCATTAAAATACTTATTTCCTATTCTTTGTCTTGATCTCCTTTGCGACTAAACCAAGACATGTTGACCGCCTATATGCAATACTTATCGAAATAAAAACATGCAATCCTTTGATATTATGTTACGTTATTTACACCATGTTATATAACCCAAGTCAAAAGTTTAAAATAAAAATCGTTCCGTTGTCCATGTTTTATCTGCCTATTTGCTTGTTTTTAATTAAAATTAATGAAAAAAATTATTTTAATGTTTTTTCTTTTTTTTTTTTCAGCTCACACACGAACAATAGTTGTGGCAGTGGGAACGCAATTGAGCCATTGTACAGTTAACGGCGAACAATACCCTACTGAACGCCCATTCTCATTTACAGAAAACTGCTTCCGGTTCAATTGTGTATGCAATGCTGATGGATCATGGGAATGTCCATCGGAACGCTCAGAATATATCTGTCAACTAAAACCAGGACAGATTGTCGTTAGAGGTAAGGGCTCAGTACTCTCCCTGGTAGAGTATAATACTACAATTTTTAATGGAGTTGAAATTACCCATATATATATATATATATATATATATATATATATATATATATATATATATATATATATATATATATATATAAAATAAAAGTTACAATAAGTTTACTAAGGTAATTAAAATGGTAAACTTAAAATATATTATAAATATTAAAGAGTTAATATTCACAAGTAAAATAAACTCAACAAGATATAAAAAGCTCAATAAAACCGAAAAGGAAATCGAGCTTATAATATGAACAAATGATTAATAAAATATGTTAAAAGACATCTTGAAAAAGAGTTAAAAACATATTTAATTTTAAAAAAGGAAGCACAAGATAAGTGGATAGTCCTTAATCCGCGGAGTTTTGAAGAAATATATATATATATATATATATATATATATATATATATATATATATATATATATATATATATATATATATATATTGAGACAAGTGTGATTGAAAAGCACAGAATTTTTCTGTTTCACTATTTTCTTTTTTATCTTCTCCAATCTCCGAATAATTGATTTTGCGTTTTTCTTAAAATTCTTTAGGTTGGATCCATAAGTGTCTTTAGCGACCGCTTTCAATAGGAATACTTTGATCATCCTCAGGCATATTGTGTTGTAAAAATTATGTTTTTAATTATATATATATACATATTTTTGTCACAGTCACCTGGTGGCTTATTACGAGTTAGGTAGGCAGACATATATATATATATATATATATATATATATATATATATATATATATATATACACATATTTAAAATTTACTGCCTAGGCATTTCAAAATATTTCGCCGGTACTCGTAATTAACACTATTTATCTGAGGCGTTTTTGTCTTAATATAGAATGCTTCAAGTATTTTTAATCTATTAATATTATTTTGCTTTGCAAGACCTTAGTATTCTCTACCACGATTCTTCGGAGTTCAGAATGATGGCAGTTATGTTTTCCCAAATGCTGCGATATTGAACTAGAGTCGGAGTATGTATATAAAACATGGACATGTGACAAGTGACTATTAGATCATAAAGAGTGGCTTTTGTCTGCAAAGGGAAACTTCAAAGTGAGTGGGATTTTTTTCTAAGGTGGAGTTACAGGAAAATTGCCAAGCAAGCAGTTCAGCCTTCTTGAGTGCAATATAGACAGGATCATGGTCGTTGCATAGTTCAGAAATTGTTGATTGCTTATTATTCACTACACTATTATAATATTTTTTAGAAATCGTGAGTTCCTAATTTCTGCAATATAATGTGTTTTCTCATCATTTCTCTTGACTGCAGCTAGTCCACTCTTAAAATGATTGCTAGCTTCTATAAATGTTTGCCTAATTATATCTGGCTTATGGCGGCCATATTGGTGAAGTGCTTTCTGCTTTTTTCACAGTGTTTTTATTAAAGTTCTCAATACTTTATTCTCATAACAGATATTTACCATTAAGTTCTTACTGATAATGACCGTTGGTTTTTAAAGAATTTAAGGAGTTGCTCTTAGATTATATGATTTTGTTTCTTATATATCTACTGTAGCAGTTTCAGTGCCTTTAAATTTTTATAATGTTCTGTTTCTATATCTGTTCATTTTTGCTGTGTTAGCATTATCTAGACTGACTTCTAAACTCGAGGATTTGTCTTAATATTTCATCAGTGACGTGTTTTGTAGGACTTTAATCCTCCCTTTGATTTCAATTTCCCCAGGTTCTTCAGAATTTTTTTTAATGCTGTTAGTATTACAGGAATTTGGGTTGAAAGTAAGCCTCCCCCAAGTTCTCAGTCCTCTTTACACTCATCAAGTGGAGGTCTGATTAGTGTTTTCTCTCCTTGATATTTCCATCAATCTTCCATCAACTATTTGGTGTGATATGACACCAAAACTTATTATTTGGGGGAGGTATTTTACTTAAAGTTTTGACGTTTCAATTTCTTGACTCCATGTTGTTGTTGTTATTATTATTATTATTATTATTATTATTATCATCATCATCATCATCATCATTATCATTATCATTATTATTATTATTATTATTATTATTATTAGTAGTAGTAGTAGTAGTAGTAGTAGTAGTAGTAGTAGTAGTAGTAGAAGCATTTCAAAAATAATGGCTTCTATTTTTATTCTGCCTTAATGGATCAGAGGCATTGCAAATTGCATTAGTATGATTACTGAACTTATGCCTTTATGACCTTAACGTCTCATCCCTGTTATAGAAATTGACGGTAAAATACTCTGAGAAAGCAACCTCTATCATGGGCGTGCGACATAAGCAGAGTGGAGTCATTGAATTCTTGGCAAAAGTGAATAGAGTATGGTGGTGATTATTTAGAAAAATAAATTCTGGAGCACAAAAGGTCGCTCATTTTAGTGGTATTATTTCCGTCTTCATAGCTCTTCAACTTTTTTAGTTAGAAAATAGAAGGCTTTACTTTTGAAACAGCCCTTATATGACAAAGTGCACTTCGGAAATCCATGCATAGCTATCGTTCATTGCTGACAAAAGTGCTTTAAGAATAGTGGTGACTATGTAGAAAAATTAATTCTTGAGCACAAAGGGTTGCTCGTGTTAATGGTACCATTTCCGTCTTCATGGCTCTTCAACTTTTTGAGAAACAAAATAGGATGTTTTACTTCTAGAACGACCCTCGTATTATTATTATTATTGTTATTGTTATTTTTATTTTTATTCTTATTTTTATTTTTATTATTATTATTTTTGAAGGTCCCAGCAAAAAAATGACAATTGTTTTCAGTAATAGCATGAGATATTGCCAAGCAAGGGGTCACGAATATCCTCTTGGTCTGCCATTCTCATTCAATGAAGGATGCTTCAAATACAATTGTGAATGCCACTCTGATGGATCATGGGATTGCCCAGCAAACAAGGCTGAAAACATTTGCCAACCTGGTCAGCCCGAACAACCAACTGTCGCGGAACGAAAATGTGAGTTGCTCCTCATAACTATTCTCTAGAGCAGTGGTTCTCAACCTTTTTTTACTCATGGACCCCTTTTCCCTTCTTTTTATCTTGGTGGACCCCTTCATAACTATTGGTCATAAGACGATCTTCTATTGTTCACTCATAAATTTTTAGGTTTTAATAATCAAAGAACTATTATATAATTAAGCTTTATTTTTAAATGAAAACTAATTTAATGCAAATAAAGTATTCTACAACAACTATAATAATAACGATAATAAGTTTTGTTATGTTTTGCCTGTGGACCCCCAGAAATATTCCATGGACCCCTAGGGTCCACGTGGACCCCGGTTGATAACCCCTGCTCTAGAGTAACAACAATTGTTGTTTATTGCTTTTATGTTTATTCATATTTGTTCTTTTTGTTTTGTTTTGTTATTTTTGTTTTGCTTTTTTTCTCTTTTGTTTTATTTTTTTTTGTGTTTTTGCTTTCATAAAAGAATGGTATCAATATTAGATATGTCACTTAACCTTTTGTGGAGTAAGTGTTCAAAATTACCTAAAAGACTAATGGAGTTCACACGGACTCCATTAATTGGAGTCAGATGAATACATAATGCATGAACTAAGAATTGCCAAGCATTAAATGTGTATTCTTCAAATGTTTTGTGATGAAACCCTATACAGTTTTTATTCATATTGTATTTTTTCTTATATGTGTGTAAAAAATGACAAATTTTGGAAAACGCTTTTATTTAAAATAGAAAAAAGATTTCTTCTCAAGTAAACAGCTACATTCTTGAATTGTTAGCCATGTTTCACTTCAAAAGAATTTCTGAGTGATAGCTATTCTGTACAAGGCCTGTTGATCAAGAGTTTTCAGTGGGTAGCTATTCTGTATAAGTCTCAGACTTCAAAATTTTGCAGGTAAAGAGCAAAATATTTTCTTTGTGTGGACATGAAAGCATTATCTGCAGGAATGTGAAAAGATTCAATATATTTATGGTTTCTGATTTGTTGCTAACAGAACGTGGTTCCATTTGATTGGTCAATTCGTATTTCTTGCTTGAAAAACCTTGCAGTGTAGAAATTTTAGCTTGAACAAGGTTTAATGAATTAAGTTAAAGAGCTAAGATTGGCATTGATATCGCGAGGTAACCCAGGGAGTTGTCTTCCATGGCCATCAGTTAGATTAAAAGCATCAGGCGGAATTTCTATTGACAGAGTTTCTTTGAAAAGTTTTCCCGTCTGTGGAAGACATTACCATGGGACTGATTTCCTCCTGATTTGGTCATCTTCGAATCCAATCTCAAAAAATTCCTGTCATAAACCTCCCCATAAGCAATCAAATGTAGTTAACACAATTGATTAATATTAATACTCACAGTGGGTTCCTCATCTTTTGACTGATAATAATTTTATCTCATTGACTATTTATCTTCGAGTGGCTCTTGGCCTTGATAACTTGTCGCTAATAGTAAGCAAAATTTCAGATATTTTACAGATAATATGTTGGAAATTAATTATTAATAAGTATAGTATTGAACAATGGCACATACAGCGAGAAACGCCATGGAGCTTCTCAGGCAATGCTTTGGCAACAACATTATCTCTCGCTACAGCAATATCAAGTGGCCACCACGTTCCTCAAACTTGTTCTAGCCCCGACTTTTTCTTGTAGGGATATCTAAAAGAAATAGTCCATGTTAACACACCCCACACCCTGCAGGAACGAAATAAGGGAATTTAATCGCAATCCAGAGACTCTGCAATCTATCATGAATAATGTTTTGGAAAGAGCACAAATATGCGAAGCTGAAAATGGGCAACATTTAAAAGAATAATTTTTTTTTATTTTTTTAATTACATTTTCACCCCAAACAAGGCAAATTGCCACTTTGGTGTAGGGGGCTACTATCAGGGGCAACAACTACTGGGGTACTATGGAGGGATTTTGGCAGCAAGATGTCGGTTCCCGTTACACTTGAACTTAATTAACCATGCTCTAGTCCATCACCTTACAGATGCTAAACTCCTGACTGACAAATAATATGGATTTAGAAAAACCCGTTCCACAGCAGACATCCTAACTGTAATCTCTGAACGTATATACCATTCACTGGACAAAGTGGGGGAGGGCAGAGCGGTAGCTCAAGATATATCTAAGGCTTTTGATAGGGTATGGCACGAGGGTCTCCTCAGGAAAATTAGATCATATGGTATCACTTATGGTATAATTATTAACATAATTAAATCCTTCTTAGATAAGAGAAAAATCCAGGTTGTCCTCGACGGTCGTACATCTATTGTTTGAATTTAGCGTTTTTGTTTAAATTTTAGAATGCCTTAGTCAGATTATGTTAAAATTACCAAAAGATATCATCAAAAATAAAGAATCTATTAAGTTCAAATTCTTCAGTGACTTTTTCGACACCCTGTGTATATAACTTGAGTTCTTCAGCTATCAATTATGATAATAATGAATTTTTGGTAAAATTATTTATTAAAAAAAATAGACGACTTGAGTACCATCAGCTAAAATCGAAACCAAAACCAAAACTTATGAAGAATTCTTGGTAAAATTATTTATTAGAAAAAATGGAAGGTCATAACAATTAAACGACAGTCATTCAGTAGAAAAAAATGTAAGTGTGCCAGATAAAATAACATACACGCTATTGTATTAATATATAGATTTTTTTCTTTGATTTGTAGCGCATACACGGAGCATGGTCATACCTGTTGGTACGCAACTAAGATTTTGTACAGCACAAGGACGTAAATATTCACTTGGACAACCATTCACTTTCACTGACGGATGTTTTCAATTCAACTGTGAATGTTATCAAGACGGATCATGGGAATGCCCATCAGAAAAGTCGCAATATACATGTCCATTAAAACCAGGTAAAAGGATTGTCCGCGGTGAGTATTAATTTTGTTCATATCTACAAAATTATATTAAATAAAATGTCATGAAATGCCACTCACACTAGGTTCATCAAACACTACATCAACAAAACTTCAGAATCACCAATGTGTAGATTGTGTAATGAAAGGGAAGAAACATCAGCGCATATTATATCTGAATGCTCTATGCTAGCTCAACATCAATATAAAAAATGAAGACATGACAAAGTTGCTAAGGTTCTACACTGGGATATATGCAAACTCTACGAATTAGACTCAAAGAGAAGTGCTATTATGAGCATAAACTAGAAATGGTTCAGGAAAACGACAATGTTAAACTTCCTTAGGTCATGCGTATACAAAGTGATAAAACTTGACATAATTTTTTCTGAACAAAAACAAGAGAACTTGCTAAATCATTGACATAGCCTGCCTTTCGATACCATAGTGCAAGAGAAAGAACATGAAAAAATAAATATCAAGATCGGAAATGGAAATTAGTTAAACTATGGAAATATAAAGAAGGCAAAGTGATTCCCATTGTAATTGGAACGCTTGGGACCATAACGAAAGCCACCAAATAAATGGTTTAATCAGATTGACGAGACAATTTTTTTTTTTTCAAATTTAACAAAAGGCTTGTATGTTAGGAATGACGAAAGTGTTAAAGTACAGCATGAATTCTAAAGTCGGAGGAATTGACCTGATATTCAAGAAAAAAATCAAATGAAAGACATCAAAAAGTTCAGACTACTAAGAAATAATAATAATAATAATAATAATAATAATAATAATAATAATAATAATAATAATCGATAAATAAATAAAAATAATGATAATAATGGATAAATAAATAAATAAAAATAATAATAATAATAATCGATAAATAAATAAAAATAATGATAATAATGGATAAATAAATAAATAAAAATAATAATAATAATAATCGATAAATAAATAAAAATAATGATAATAATGGATAAATAAATAAATAAAAATAATAATAATGGTAATAATCGATAGATAAATAAAAAATAATAATAATAATAATTATAATCGATAGATAAATAAATCAATAAAGATGTCAGACAAAACCGTTTCGGTGTTCAGGGGAAAGAGAAATCAAATCACAAGTCCGACAAACTTTCCAAATTTCGAAGTGAAGCAATCAACAGAAAACTAAAGTTCCCAACTACAAAAATCAATGTGAAAAATGGCAATCGAACTCAAGGTAGCTAAGAAGATTAGAAATGTGGTAAAATATGATTTGAATACAAGTTTTTATAAAGGGAAAGAGATTGGAAACGTACCAATAAATTATTATAGGGTTCTTTCATTTTAACAATCTTTACAAATGAAATATCTTTATTGTTGATGTTATTCTGAACCGCGGAAATCAGAGATTTATTGCAAAATCAACAGTTGAGGTTAAGGGTACATAGAGAACAAAACATAAAATAATAATAAAAAATAAAGAAAACTGTGTTGCAATTTTGTACTTTCCATCTTTCGCCTAATTTTTAAGATTTAGTCGGAACTTTGTGTTTTCTTTGAATTTTTCTCCATGTCTACGTTTTTGATGTCTGATTTGTTGCCATTACTGAACATGTTGGAGTAAGTTTATTTTCTGCAGGGCTGGTACTCTAACCACTGCTCTGTCTAATTTGGACAGGATGCAAATAAGAATCTTAAACCTAATAGTCCCCACACTCTCTACCAAGTTCCAGCTTCAGTTCCGTCGCCAAAATGTTGCATCTCTGGACTTGTTTTATAAGTACTTCATGTTCTCTGACGAAGTTATTGCCCTTGTACTCTATTAATGTGAATACTCCCCGACCAACCTGACGAGCAACAAAATCGCACCCCTACACTATAAAAGCCCTTATTCTACTCTTCTCTCTACTGTAATAGCTTCTTTCTCAAACCTCCCTGCTCCTTGTTTTCTGTATGCTGAAATTCAGATGCAATGTGATCAAACATCTTGCTGCATAACTCCCTACACAGGATGGCCCTTATAAATCTGTTCCCGATTCACTGTAGCTTCTTACATTTCAATGGCTATATGAGATGAATAAATGTTATTAAATGAGCTAGAGTTTTAATGTAATGCAAACGCATTCATCTGGTTTTTGGTTAATTTCCAAAGCATAGACTATTCTAAGCATTCTTGATATTTTCAGGGTCGAGCGATAAAGTTGTCACCTTAAAGAAAACAACACTAAAGCTTTATTTTAAAACTTTTATTGAAAAATTCAATTCAGCTAACTTGATTATGTAGTAGAGCTGACATCTATTCACTGTAACCGCCTTCAGCCTCAATCATCACTTCGATACGGGTCTGGAACTGGAAGCATGCCTTTTCCACAAGTGCCGATAGGAGCTCACCAAATACTCAGCGAGTGGCAGCGATCAGGCTGGCTTTGGTGTTGTGGGTGGTCCTGTGGGTGATATTCTCGATGTATGACCAAACGAAATAGTCCAGCGGGTTCAGGTCAGAGGAGAAGGGGGGGGCAGTGAGAGAAGAGTACAAAGTCGCAGCATTCCTGAAGCCAAGCCCAGGTGTTTGGACTTGTGGGCTGGCACTGAGTCCTGTTGCCACACTCAGGGTCTGCCAGCGGTCACCTGATTGCACCAGGGGATCACCACACTTTTCAGATACACTTTAGTGTTGACTTTCAAGCCTACTTCAAAGATGTGAGGTGGCGTGATGTGGCCATCACTTGAAACCACACTAAAGACCATAACCGTGGTTGGAAACTTTGTTTTCATCACCCTGGGCATGCCTCTGTTATTCATGGCAATTCAGCGATGCATTTTAAATGGTGCTGGTAATGGTCATGTTGTCATAACTTGGATCGGTAGGGAGTGTGAGTTGTACAGTGACGCATCTCCAATCTCGCTCGTTGAACATTTTGTCACTTTTAGACATGATAGAAGACTCCTATCAGTCTTGGGATTTGTACCCAACTGGCCAATTAATAGATGGTCTACAACAAAAAAAAGAAAATCGATTTCCATCAAACGGAAATGGAATCATTTTGTCTTTTCTATGGCGACAATTATATAGTTCCACCCTTTATTATATCTCGAGACTCCACTTATGATCTTGTAATAGACCTGTTTCGCCTATCTTGTCTTTTTGTGCAATCTTTGCATATGTTAGCGAATCTATCTTAACTTACTCATTTTCTTTGAACTAAACTGTCTATTTCAATTTTATGGTGTAAATGAGTTTATTTAAAATCAGCCTCTCTCCCATCGACGAAATATTGCATCCCTCTGTCTGTTCAACAAGTACTTTAATGGTAAATGCTCTGACGAACTATAAGCACTTGTACTCCATCGACGTGAATACCCTGACAAACCCGAAAAGCAGCAATATCTCACCCTTTCACAGTAGATATCTTTAGGTGTCAGAAAGCCTTCTACTCCAATAGTTTCTTCCCCAGAACTGCTAGATGTTGGAACTCCCTTCCTGGATTCTGCTTTCCCAACTGTACTGACATGCAGAAGTTCAAGTGTAATGTGAACAAACATCTTGATCCTCATCTTTGCAGCTGAATCCACCCTTTGCGACCAAGGCCACCAACCTCCAATATTTGCTCCTGTATCAGAAAACATGCTATGTGATATACATATATCTGTACGTGATGTTGCCAAGTTAATCAAAAATCTTGATTCCAGTAAAGCAACCGGCCCTGATGGTATTCCAATTATAGTACTCAAAAAACTTCAACTAGAACTTCAACCGCACTTTTCTTCTCATGGCTACATAGTGTCCTTTTTTATCTTCTTCTTCTTGCCCCAGCTCGCATACTTCCTAATTTGCATATGCGTTTTTTTTCCAGCAAGCTAGCTATCTTACAGCTCCTGTTTATATATTACATTGTCAGACGATTGGCCGATGTTATTGTTTTTAATCTTCTACTGTCCAATAAGAATAATTCCTGTTTTTTAATGTATATCTTCAAAATATACGTCAATGTTTTGTGTATGCAGGACCCAGCAAAAGTATGATAATTATTATGAGTGATAAACTGGATGCTTGCACCGTGAGAGGTCAAGACTACACCCTTAATCAACCATTCTTCTTCTCCGACGGGTGTTATACTTACCAATGCGAGTGCCACTCAGACGGTTCATGGGATTGTCCGGCAGATCAAGCTGTTGACAGATGTGACCACAGAGAGAAAGACAGACAACCAACTGGAGAAGAGTCAACAGTAAAAAAATGTATGTATTCCAGAATATTTCCTTTTTTTTTCTTCACTAAAATGTCACCGCTTACCAAGGCCTGAAAGTTACTCAAAGATAAGGGTTGAGGAGATGGTCAGTTGGCGCTAAAAAACACCTTTGAGAGGATTGGAAACGATGGGTGAAATGTTCAGAGTTTTAGTATTTAGGTGAATGACTCGACAAAAATTTGTTAACATTGGACTGCGTTTTTAACAGAAAATCGCTCCAGGCAAAACATGACGCCATAAGGTGTTAAAAAAAGCAAAAACTACTTCAGTATCAAAAAATAGCCAATAATAAATATCCTAATATTTATGGATAAATTCCAACCCAGAAAACAGCAATTCTTCCCCCTTTGTCAGAAACATTTTAAATGGAATGTGAGGATAAAATAAGAGAAGCTAAAGTTGTAAGGCTACCAAGAGTAAACTCAAGGTCCACTTTCGACTCTCCTTGAAAAAAAACGACTCTGTAAATGCAGCCATGTTGTTTTGTATTCCCCAGATGGGAAGTGCTTGGAAAGAAACATTGTTCATGGAAGTTCCGTTTAGTTCTAGGTATAAAAATAGAAAAAAAAAAGTTTTTTTTGTGAATGTTTTATAGAGGTGAACAAGTGAGTGGAGCTCAGTCGAGCATCTACCATAAAAATAATTATAGAATAGTTTAGTTTCTCTACAGGTCATTCCCTTACACAGACGGTCACATTTCAGTCTTGTGTCTCAGATCATGAAGATTGGCAGGCCTAACTTCTAGATCTATTCCTAACTACAACATCTGAGGATTGTGTGACAAACGCCCAGAGCCCACTCTGAACATCGATCACCTTGTAATATTGGTAGACATCACTTAATTCTCGACCCCAAGCTGAGGAGCTGTTGCTCAAAATGAGAAAATGCTTTGAAAAGGCTGATTGGGAAGCTATCAAAGAACACATGATAAATGTCCCATATATAACGAAGTTGTTACATGGCCACACTTGGGACCCATACGTTGTATGCAGGATACGTCGCAAGGAACAAAGAGGAGGAAAGAATTCATTTTTTCCTGTTGCTCTTGGGTCACCTGTGTAACAGGTCTCTCTCTTTAACATGATTATCGGTCTGCGCACACGTTCTCGTTTTTATAATCTTTTTCCTTCTTCCTTGCCATGATATAACCTCATACATGGTTAGATCATTTGCATACAGCTGCCACTCGTGCGTCCACGCCTGTTACACATGGACTAAGATCGTTTCTATTCCTGCTAATGAAACAACTGAATGGTGAAAAGCAGGTATTGACGCACATGTTCCCACACGGAATTACTATGATATGCGCCACTCTCCCCAGTAGTTCACTTCAACTTGTGCAAATGTATCATGCATTCTGCTGATTTGTTTGCCACAAAAGAAATACAAATAAACAAAAGTTCATAGACATTAAAAATAATTAATAAAGGTAAGGCAACCCAAAATTACCAAAAAACTTATCAAGTCACAGAAATTAGTAACTCATGATTACTCCAAAATTTATAATAGTGTAGTGAAAAAACGACAATCAACAATTAGGAGATCACTTGCACGGTACTCGAGTAGGCTGACCTGGTTTCCCAGCGGTTCGCCTCCAATTAAATCTTAGATCCCACAAACCACCCACTCTCAATTTTCTCTTTGCACACAGAAGTCGCACTCATATCTCTTAAAATCACTCCTCATGTTCGTGATATCATAAAAAAAACTGAACATCTCCAAGGCGAGTGGGCCTGATCTGATCCCTGCTATACTAATTAAGAAATGCTCTGCTGAGCTAGCCTCTGTCCTCTCCAAATTCTTCAACAAATGCCTGGCCATTCATTGATTTTTTTTTGATTATCGATTATGGATGCTTATCAAAGACATTCCAATACAAAAACTAGCTAAGATCACTGGCAGATACAAGAAGTAAATTTGGATGAAATTTCATAAAAATCCATTCAGCCATTTAGGAGTCCATATCGAACACACACACACACACATACACACACACACACACACACACACACACACATATAAAGTTCCTTTTATATAATAAATAGATAGATAAATGATTCACTACTTACGAGGGCCAAAAATTACTCGAGGATTAGGATTAATTAGATTGTTAGTTGAATGATGAACAATAATATGAGAGGGTTTGAAACGGATGAATGGGATGGACAAAATTTGACTACTTAAAAGTACAGCTCGACATGTATTTGTTAATATTGGATTTGAAAACCAACTATGTTACAATCAACAGAGAAGCAGTCATATAGGCTATGTGTTTTATAGATGGGAAATTCTTGGAAAGAAACACTGTTCGATTTGGTTTTAAGTACACTGAGCTAGAAAGGATAGTTCTTTGTAGTGATGATAGGTAAGTTCTTGCTGTGAATGTTTTACAGAATGGAACCAGAGATTGGAGCTCAGTTAAGGACCTATCATGAGAATAATGATAGAATAGAGAAAGACTAGCAATGACTGTAAGGAAGAGAAGAAATATTGATAGATAGATAGATAGATAGATAGATAGATAGATAGATAGATAGATAGATAGATAGATAGATAGATACAATGGATTATTAATGAAGATTTTGCATTTGTTTGTCTGAAACCGAAACTACACCATTACTTCTACTAGAATTATTACTTGTACTATCTTAAATGCTCAATTTAGGAGATAGTGTAGTACCTGTTGTGTTATAATGAGACCAACCTCCCAGGCATTATTTTCTTCTTGACCATCCTAGCAAGTATTAACTTCCTCATTATTGGATGAGGTGGGTGGTTAGGTATTATACCAACCATCTCATGCATTAACTCCTCATTGTTTGATAAGGATAATGTAGGATTTGGTTTTGCCATGAAACCATCATCCTAGATATTACCTCCTCCTTTGTGCCGGGAGGTGAGGACAGGTCTGGTAGCATGCACCAATAAGAAATTATCACCACCAGCTGTTCATAAACAAACTCAACACCTACATCGTTTATATACTAGCAAAAATAATCGATTAGATGGAGCATAATTTGTTGTAATTTAATTAGAAAATTAATTTTTACTTTGTTTTCTATTTCAGTTTTTTCAAGAAGCATCGTTGTTCCGGTTGGCACAACGATGGGTTTTTGCCTTGTGAATGAGATCCAGTACTCTCTCAGCAGCACCTTCTCGTTTGAAGACGATTGTTTCCGCTACAAATGCGAGTGTCATTCTGATGCATCATGGGAATGTCCTGGAGATCTTGCAGAATACATCTGTAACCAGCGGACGGGACATGTGGCAAGAGGTTTGTTTCTTTTTAACTTTAAATTATTTCCTTTTATTTGGAAGAGAAGAGACCAGGTTGAATTCCTTTAAAAGCATAATAACAAAAGCATATTGTAATCTTCCTTCTCCAGTGGGTTTATCTGCTTTCTGGGCTCATCATAATATTAAAATAGACATAATACATATTATCACAATGCATATTCGTTCAAACTCCTCAGCTTAATATTCATAGGCAATATGAATTGGAACAAATATACTGACGACATTGCCAAGGTTGCTGCAAAGAAGTTGAGTTCTCTTTACCATGCTAGAAAACTAGTCACACCTGACAGCATCCTGTATCTCCACAAAGTCACCGTTCTCCAACCTAATATGTCCCGCACTGTCAACCAAACTCCAACCCCTGCCCCATTGCCACAATGTTGCATCTCTGTGCCTATTTTACAAGTATTCTAATAGGATGTGCTTTGACGAACTTGTAGCACTTTTGCTCCCTCAACATAAATACCCCCAACTAACCCAGCAAGCAGCAAAATCTCACCCCTATACTAGAGATCCCTAGATAACAGAAAGCCTTCTACTCTACTAGTTTTTTCTTCAAACTGCTAGACTTTGGAATTCCCTTGCAATTTTCTGCTTCTCTGGCTGTACTGATATGCAGAAAGTTAAATGTAATGTGAACAGCCATCTCACTGCTCAATTCCCTACATAGTGTCCCTCTAGATATGATCCCACATAGTAGCCCTTTATGTCTAACTGGAACTGTGCCCTATTTGGGGTGAACAATAGTAAAAAAAATAAATTGTTACAATAAAAATTATATTTATGACAGAGAACTTTCCTCACAAATACTTAATCAAACCTGTATGACTCAACGAGCGGTCAATTTTATTGAACGTAACAAGAAATTGGTGCA
>NC_136492.1:104550008-104597508 GCF_053919585.1 Euprymna scolopes
AATAACAGAACAAGAACATATAGTAGCTTTACAGAAAGATTTAATAATCATACAGCATCCTTCAAAATACCACATGGCAACAATAAGAAGAAAACAACATCATTAGCAAATTGGATTAGGGAATTAAGGAAAAACAAAATTGAATACAAATTGAAATGGTCGATATTGGGTCGTGCTAGTAAGTCCGGTCGTGCAATCTCGAATCGTATCATGTTATAATATCCAAAGAAAACCTTATTAACAAACGCCAGGAAGTAATTCAAAACTGTTTACATAAATCAAAATATACATTATCTCGACTAAAACTTGATTAGTAAATTCATTGAATTAGAATTGAATTAACGTACTTAACAAGTAAAGTTAATTTTGATTTATTGAGATTAATATATAAATAAATAAGGTTGAGAATAAAAATGAAAATAATAAAAATAAAGTAATAATAATGTTTAGGTAAACAAATAAACCTAAATTAAGTATAACAATGATTTTAATGATAATTTAAACAGAAAATCAAAAAGAAAGGGTATGGATTTTTATGTGTTACTATATAGTATGATTTAAAAATATCACGATAAAATATAACATAAATATTATTAAATTCTGTAATAGTAATTCATAATTGGTTTAATTAGATGTAATAAGTAACCAATGGGTTTAAATAAAACATGATTCAGAAAATAGATTAGAAGAGAAAATATATGAAATTACCATAACATGATAAGTTAAGTAATTTCTCTATGGAGGTAAATACTTTATATAAATATAATTAACCCATGAAGATAAACAGAATAAATAAAACTTTATAAACGAATTAAATATGCCAAATGAATTTAGGTAATGATAGTATATGGGGTGGCAAAATATATCTAAATTAATATTTAATATGAACAATGTAGGTAACTATATATCTCACATAATATAGTACTTAATTGTACAGTGATAAAAAAGAGCATACATCTATATTATATAATTAAGTGTGGATGAAAAATTAAATATTAAATTAGAATATGGAATAATAATGGATCATGATATTATTACTTCTAGTTTGATAGTAATGTTTATAAATGTTAAAGTTCAGTTTGCTAAGTCAGGTAGTTTATGGTTCGGAAAAAATTCGTAATAATGATAATATTACAAATGTATTTATAGAAATCAGATTCCAAATATTGATCTAAAAATAACATGTATATGCTGAAACAAGTGATTATTATTTGATTGATAAGTGGTCTCAAATATATGGACCGAATGGGTTAATTATTAGAATGAATGTAAAAACAATGTTATAGTTATAATAAGATATATCTATTGAACATCTATTAAGATAAACTATATATTTTTAATATATATATTCATTAACTAAACATCTATAAATTTATTTCGGAATTATAAGTTAAATTTAAGGTAGAAAAAAGCACATAGGGGGTTGTATAAGGAAATCGGAGGTGGAGACGGTCTATAATTTTAGGTCTAAATAATATTTATATTTCTTAATTAGCTTAAAGTACAATTAGAATTATATTTCACGTAAATATACATTCATTTAATTATAACTAAAATAACATATTATGAGATTATAAAACTCTGAAACCTAATTATTAGAGAATTAGGACATATCCAATGTTAAACTAAAATTATACTTTAAATAAGTAAAAACTTCGTAATATGTTTATCAATACTAGACTGTCGAATGTTGAACTGGTTAAAATATGTGAAATGTGAAAATTAAAAATATTACTGTCAAAATGAATAATAATGATGGTGGGGATATTTATGAAAAATAATATAAATATATATATATAAATAAATTAAAATTAAGGTAAATGTATGTAACCTATTAATTTACAATTTAACATTAGCAGAAATGCAGTATAACTTATGATTATCGATTTAAATAATTTTAATACTAACATTTTATATTGGACGGATTAGAGAATTAATTTATAATATACATTTATTTGAGTTTTTAATAATATTAAGTGAAAGATATTAAAACTGTATAAAAAAGTTACTTATTAGTGGAATATTGGATGACTATGGGTTAGGAATGTTTATAGTATGAATGTAAAAAAATAAAATAAAATAAAATCAAAATAAGAAAAGTCAATATATCGATAGACTTGATGTAAGTGACACTTTAAATTAAATTAAATTAATTTTAACTCTTTACGATCATGGTAAACAAAGGAGTTTAAAAAAAAATTTAAACTTAACTAAACGTAATTATAGGTTTTGAATTGAATGATTCTAAGAATTATAATTGAAATAGTAATAAAATTTATTATAATAGTCAAGGGAACTGAATTGTGCATGGTTTCAATTTAAATCAATTTATTATTTAATATAACCGTAAAAGTCAATCGATTTTTTTTGTTTGTTTTGGTTTTTGTAGTTTAGTTTATTTTAGTATATGCAAACATGTATAATACTTTATAATTTATTGATGTCATTTTCATAGAATTAATAAATTTACTAATTATTGAATAGAACATTTTGGTAGAATATTCATAAATTTATGTAGATTATTAGTACGAATAGTTGTGTTTAGTGACTTTTTTTGATAAAATTCAAAATGGCGTAGTGAAACCATATTCAAGGTATTTGAAGCTTCTCTTCCAATTTTCGGATTTTAATCATGCCAAATCACACTTTATTTCCTTTTGGCGGATAGATTATTTTGTGCTACGAAACAGACACTGTCAACAATTGTAAATGTCAACTGAATTAAAGGAATGAATTATAAGATGGTCAACATCATGAATTTCGGAATATAGTTTTTTGTAATTTATTCACTATATATATATACATATAAAAGTATATAATCTACAGAGTGCCCACAAAGTCTGGCTACATAATCTGCAGTGTGGCCACAAAGTCTGGCTATATAATGTAGACAGACTTTCTGGACACCCCATATATATATATATATATATATATATATATATATATATATATATATATATATATATATATATATATATAATGCTCCTCATCTTGAGTTGAGCATATTGAGAAGTGATACACGAATTACCATTAGCATATAAGGGACGCTCTTTGTGTAAACAAATCGAGCGGAGGTATTTCGGACCATGTCAAAACATCGTTAAACTCACTACTCGCTCAGCAGCCGCCAATAGTGTAATGGTACAGACGGTCGGGTTTCAATCGTGGCTTGAGGTAGTTGCTTGTCTAGCCGCACTGATGAGCTGTGATGAGTAAGAATAATAAGAATATACTGCCCAAATTTTAGTTAACATCTTGAACCCTAATTAGAGTTATAAAGAATCATGTAATGTATCCAATACTTTTTTGTATATATCTATAAAGAATCATGTAATGTATCCAATACATTTTTGTATATATCTATAAAGAATCATGTAATGTATCCAATACATTTTTGTATATATCTATAAAGAATCATGTAATGTATCCAATACTTTTTTGTATATATCTATAAAGAATCATGTAATGTATCCAATACTTTTTTGTATATATCTATAAAGAATCATGTAATGTATCCAATACTTTTTTGTATATATCTATAAAGAATCATGTAATGTATCCAATACTTTTTTGTATATATCTATAAAGAATCATGTAATGTATCCAATACTTTTTTGTATATATCTATAAAGAATCATGTAATGTATCCAATACTTTTTTGTATATATCTATAAAGAATCATGTAATGTATCCAATACTTTTTTGTATATATCTATAAAGAATCATGTAATGTATCCAATACTTTTTTGTATATATCTATAAAGAATCATGTAATGTATCCAATACTTTTTTGTATATATCTATAAAGAATCATGTAATGTATCCAATACTTTTTTGTATATATCTATAAAGAATCATGTAATGTATCCAATACTTTTTTGTATATATCTATAAAGAATCATGTAATGTATCCAATACTTTTTTGTATATATCTATGAGCATTCCTTATCGTCATTATTCGCGGAAACTTCTTAAGCCTACTAAGCCAGAAGAATATTAGATGAAATCTGCTGATGTTTCAAATATAGGTCTTTTAGATTTAGTGGTTGCAAAAGATTTTCATGAACTTTAAAATTAAAACGTTATATACATATTTTGTCAAATGTTGAATTATGTATTTCTTTAACAAACTACGTTAGTTGTTAGAAAAATAATTAATTGTATTCTATTTTCCAATTTTTCTTTTTAGCTCATACGAAAAGCATAGTGGTGGCTCTTGGTACCCGACTGGAACATTGTTTAGCAGAAGGATACCAGTATAGACTTGGTCTTCCATTCTCTTTTACTGAAGGTTGTTTCCGATTTAACTGTGATTGCCATTCAGATGGATCATGGGAATGCCCATCGGAACGATCGGAATACATCTGTCAACTCCAACCAGGACAGAAAATCGTGAGAGGTAACTTTTCCCCCGTCCTTTGTTTGATTTACAATGGAATTATCACATGTAGCTTTAAGTATATCGATTCTGTAAACATCAATTTTTATCTCCACATCTCATATAACAAGCAGAACGGTGCGGAAGAATCGAACTTTCACCCCAAAGCTAGCATGATCAGGTGGATGAAACTCGGGTGCACTCAACAGATACCATAATGTATAATTTTAACTAAAAAATATTTTATATTAGCTCTTGTAAAAGCTAAAATAATATACTTAATTTTTAACAAGCTTATAATGCATACTATATATATATATATATATATATATATATATATATATATATATATATATATATATATATATATATATATATATAGAGAGAGAGAGAGAGAGAGAGAGAGAGAGAGAGGGGGGGGAGAGAGTTAATTAGTTATATGTTTTTTAGAAAAAGAAATCCAGCAGAGTCCTCTATTATAAGGAAACTCCGGTAATAAGAACGTAGGGAGATGAGTATTGGCTGAAGAGAGCTTAATATGGGTATCTAAAACGGTCCCTAATTATCGGTTTTGAAATCGACAATAACGATGACTTATCTCATCTAAACTTTCTGGAAACAATATATATATATATATATATATATATATATATATATATATATATATATATATATATATATATATATATATGAAACTCTGTGGGCGCCCTTGTTTGCATCTTGTCTATCAAAAACATTGTTTGTATTCAATAAAATTCACACTCCTTTTCACCGTCCAACTATGCTGAGTACAAATAAACTTCAATATTTGCTTAAAGTGCAGGCACAGTTTAAATCATAAAACTATATTTTGCTATGATGGCGCTCAAATAATTTTTTTCTTTATTTTGAAATCAGAATTATATATTGAGTAATATAACATGAAATAATTAACTTTTGGCCAAGATCAAAGTGTAGTATCTGTTCTTCAGATGCAGCACTTCCATTTCTCGTTCTCTTTTTGTTGAGGAGAAATCCTTCACAACTGAGACAATTTATTTTTGTACCTTTTCTCCACGTTAAAAAACGACCCTGGTGTCTAACTCTGTCCCATGGGGAGGCATTTTAAATAGGTACAATAATAAATACGAAATCTGTGTACCTGTGTACATTAAAATATATCTATTTTACAACTGAGTCACGCCGAGCGCCTTTTGTAGTATATATATATATATATATATATATATATATATATATATATATATATATATATATACTTGTTTGTAATATACTGAATTTTACTAGGTTCGTATAATTCAGTAAATTTTCATATACCAATGAATTTTAAGCCAAAAAGAGATGACTTAAAATGTAAGCTACAAAATTATCATATTTCATAATTGAGCATTAATATACTGTATTAACAAAACCAAGACTTCAAATAAGGAATTGATAGCAACAAAAAGTGTATTTCATTGTAAGTTACAATTGTTTTAAGACCGATTGGACAATTTCAAGCATTATGGCGTTTGAAAATTTTCACATAACCAGCCTTTCTTCAGACTTCTTGAATAAAAATCACTTTAACAATAGAACATTATTTAAAGAAATTTCCCTTAAAGGAAAAGAAGCATGCGAAAGCATTTATCCTGGACGCATCTTTGTCAAGAGTTTATTTAAATATTAATATGTCACCTAATTTTCGTATCATTATTTAAAGACCTGTCATAAGAAGTTACCACAAAAACCCGTAGCCATTTAATATCTTTTTGATAAAACCAAGGAATATTACAATGAAACTCTTATGAGATTGGGATACAAAAACCTAACTGCACAATATCATATAACATAGCAATGAGAGCTAGAAAGAAACCGAAAATTAATAAAGGATACGTTAATAAGGATCAAAAGAATGGGAACGGAGGGAGTAATAATAACAGCGAAACAAGTAATGACGAGGGCGGTACCATTAATAAGAGAAATAGACGCAAGAGACAGGTTTGGCTCAATCCGCCGTTCAGCGAGCATATCAAAACTAATATACCTTGGAAATTCTACAGAATAATTGATAAAAACTTCCCTCTGGAAAATAGATTAAGTAAAATAATAAATAGAAACTCGGTAAAATTATCTTTCTCGACATCAAGCAACTTAACTAACACTATAATAAGCCCCAACAATAGGAAAATAAGTAAAATAAGGAATAATTACGAGTTAGCATCGAATGAAAGTGTCTTAGACAGAAAATGTAATTGCAGAATACCTGGCAATTGTCCGTTGAGTGGTAAATGCCTAACCTCAGAAATAGTGTATAAATGCGAGATTAAGACCGATAGTACCAGGAAGATATTTCTTGGGGCCACGGATTGCGTTTTGAAGGAAATATACAGAAACCATGTAGTATCTTTTAAAAAGGAACCAGGGATGGAAACTAATAGAGAATGTGTTAACGATAGCAGGGGGGAGGGTACAAGAATCAACATTAGAAATAAAAGGAGGAATACAACTGCATTAGGGGATTGGGTCAGGGAACTTAATGGAAACAATAAAGATTTTGAATTGAAATGGTCAGTAGTGGATAGGAGGAGGAAGTATAGCTCTGGGAAATCAAAAAGGTGCAATCTATGTCTATTGGAAGCCTTCTACATAGTGAATTCTAAAGAAGAAATATTAAATAAAAGGCTAGATGCTATACAGGAGTGTCTTCACAAGAATAGGTTTCTGTTATCATGTCTTAAATGTAACTGAGGTAAAAACTTTTTATAACAATAAAGATCCTTGGGTACAAGGCCAAATTTTAATGTAGAGTTAAATAGCTTGGAATGATGTAGTCTAAACGAAGGATCCAAATCTAGTAAGCAAATATAGTTTCTATTATTCTAAACTGGATAAGAAATATAGATAAAGTATAAAGCTTAACAAAGATTAGAAATATTGTTCCATAACCACGAGCATTTTTTAGTATTTAGTTGTAGTAGTATTGATGGTGAAATAAGTGGTACCGTTTACAGATCAATAAAACAACTTAATAAACTAGCAATTATTAAAAAGATTAAATTTGCAATTAGTGGATTGGAAATTAATTGATATTGTTCTTTGACAACTAAAGCTTGTAAAATCCCTGCTGGTTGATTTACTCTTGTTCAAAATGTTTTTATCCAAAAATTCAAGGGTAAACACCTTTTCATCGGAGTGAAACACATTTGTAGCTATTGGCTGGTTTTGTTGTCAGAATAATTATTAATAGGATATATATCATTTTATTTAGGTATCCAAGAACACAATGCACGAATTGTAATTTTGGTTTTGGAGCCATGAGTAACCCCAGTAGATTATGGATGTATGGCAGATGTAAGTTAAACCCATGGGTATATAATCAGCTTTAAGATTAAAAATATACTTTATAAGCTATCATAGCCTTTTCTGTATCTGTTTAATTAAATTAATTAATAAATCATAGACGCTTTTTAGTACTTATCAAAGCTTGAAACATCAAACGGCTCTAGTTGTCTCCCATTAACTATTATAAGTACCTACAGCGACCTTATTTCCCCATAATTTTCAACTAGTTTTTGGAAAATTAATAATGAGATGGATTATCTCCCTTCGTAGCTAGGATTTCCCAATTATCGATAATAACAATAGATTAGAACGAAAGAGAATAATAGAATATTAAATAAAATAAAAAATAATGGGCCTTGAATGATGTATGAGGATTAAATAAATATAAGGTAATGTCAGTCTTTATTTCCCTATTTAATAAAATATGAACCTAAAACTGGTCTTAAATCTAAGAATTAATATAGCTGATATTTTGTAAACATTGAAGCCAGCATAGGGCGAATACGAAACTAACATAACCGTAGTGTTTTAGCTAGGTTGTTCTGGCCATATTATAAATATAAAAATAAAATTAAAAAATACTTTTTTCAAATGTTAAATAAAGAAATATAGAAATTTAATTTAAGATTAAATTTTAAAGAAATTAAGATCAGGCTAAGCGGAAAAAATCAGTCCGTGAAAGCTCTTATTATCTGACCGGAAATTGTCTAGACAGGACGAAACAGATCTTTCTATAAAGTGTTCAATTCGATGTCATTATTAAAAAAAAGTTGGGGGGGGTGAGGATTATAATGTTTTAAGTAAGGCAGAATCTTAGCTTATTAAGGCTGTCGAAAAACCATGATGATGATAAAGATGACAAAATAAAAATAATAAAAAAATAATAATAAATGCAAAGTAATTCTAATAATAGAATAGACATTGATCATGTGTAATAATAATAATAATAATAATAATAATAATAATAATAATAATAATAATAGTAATAATAATAGTAATAATAATAATAATAATAATAGTAAATTAGTTATTATAATAACAAATTTAGTAAAAACGATAAAAATATATATATATATATAATAGAAATGTATATATATATATATATATATATATATATATAATAGAAAAATGCAAGCATAAAAAGGAATATGGTTAAGCTTAAACATGGAAAAGTAAAGAATTAGTTGTTAAAACTGGAAAAGAAAAGGACAAGATATTCTAGTAAAATATAGATTAAATTTATAACTTAAAATATTACAGCATTAAGAATTGATTATATAATGTTCTAAATTGAATTTAAAAAAATTCTAAATGCATTAATTAGCAAAAATGTATACTCGTATCCGAGTTCTGCCAACAACGTTATACATTCATATATATATATATATATATATATATATATATATATATATATATATATATATATATATATATATAATGTATTCCCACAGAAGAGACGTAGCAAGCCTGTGATTGTTCTATCGTTACTTCCATGGCAGGTGCTCGTCTGAGCTCCATTCTCTGGTCCCCCCTCGCCAATCTTTCTCAAAAAACACCCGACTAGCTGAAACCACCGTCAATAATTTCCCCACTCCCTATCTGTGCCTAAATCAAAACGTAGATACCATGACAAAGCTTCTTTCTTAGAACTGCACGCCTGTGGAACTCTGTTCCACTTGCCTGTTTCCCTCCCGACTTCAACCTGGATGTCTTCAAGTCCAACACAAACAAATTCCTGATGAACCGCCCCCACGTGGCCGAGTTCAAATCCCCTAATCGGTTGTAATCATAACCTTCTCCACTGATGATTCCCAAAAGGATCAAACACTAGTTTGGGTAGGTATTAAAAATAATTATATATATATATATATATATATATATATATATATATATATATATATAAATTTTCTGTTATAAATAATTATTTTTGTTTGCTTTTTTTTTAGCACCAAGTAAAAGTTTGTCAATTGTGGCTCGAGACAATCCGAGATCTTGTTCCGTGAAAGGTTCCGAGTTTCGACTTGGCAATCCTTTCTCATTCACAGAGGGCTGCTTTATCTACAACTGTGAATGTCATATGGACGGATCATGGGAATGTCCAGCAGATCGTGCCGTGGATCGATGTCGACGCACCATTGAAGGAGAGCCAAGTAGAGGTGGATCCCAGACACGGGAAGAAAATCGAAGTCGACCAGGTAAGTTACATAATTATTTTGCAACAAAACAGTATAGAAATAACCCAACAGAGCAGTGTTAGAAAAACAGGCTTGATAATCGAATTGGGATGAACACAGGTGAGAAATACATTCGGCTGATGAAAACAACAAAAAAATGGCTGTTACATAAAATAGAAAGTGAATAAAAATAAATATCTACTTAAGCATGATGGAGTGTGATCACATAAGTGTGCGTATTTTGGGTGTCCTAATTACGTAATGGTGAATTTTAAGTAAAAATATGCAAATTGGCATGTAATGGAGCGCTAAGTATTAATGGGATCATGTGGTACAAGGTCTGAAAGTGGGATTTGAAAAGTTGGCGCTCTAGAGAAAAAGCACTCTGACTTGCAAAAACTATCTGGGAAGTTACGTTTGCATTCTCCAGTAAGGGCGTCTTAGGGGGTTTTCAATAAACTAACCCCTTCTCAAAGGGAGAATGCGCAATACCTGAGAAGGTGGACAGTCTAGAACTGCACAAAACCAGAGAATGCCTCAGTCAACAGGGAACAAGTCATCTCAACAAGGACTTAGACTTTGCAGGCATATTCCAAAAATCTCTTCAATTGATCAAGTAATTTTTTTCAGTAAGAAAATCAAATTTCACGACTTTTAGCAATTAAAAAGTTTTAATTATTTTGAATACAAAAAAAATCTCTGTAGTCGAATTGAATTGTTGCCTTTGAATTATTGCAAAATATAAAACAATATGGTCACTCCCAGCCTTCTTATGGCTTCCAAACGTATTTTGATTCATCTTCGTTCCCAGACGAGTACATACATCATAATCAAATGTAATGCTAAAAAAGAAGCAGGTTCTTTATGACTATGAACATTTAATATAATGCAACTGCATTATCTAGTTATGACCTGTGTAGTAAAGGTCTTGCACTAGGACATTTTTCCTCTCAAGGGACAAGTAGACATTAATGCGACCACACAAGAAAGACATTTTGGAAATTTTTCAATTTTTATAAGTTTAAAACACCTAAAATTCACAACATGTTTCCATTATCTTGTCCAAACCCTATATATATATATATATATATATATATATATATATATATATATATATATATGTACATGCATATGTATAAATATATATATGCATATATGCATGCATATATATATGTATGTATATATGTATGCATGTATATATATATATATATATATGTGTGTGTGTGTGTGTGTATATTAATTATTTCCACAGCCCAAAGAACGCCGCAGACCACAAAAGCCATGCCAGCCAACGAACCGGAAGTCTAAGACTCGAGTTTCGCCCTCATTTGGGCTCATCAGTCAGACATACCGCACCTGGGATTTGAAACCCGAGCACTCTGCATGCAAGGCAAGCACTCTACCAACTGAGCAAAATGAGGGCGAAACTCGAGTCTTAGACTTCCGGTTTGTTGGCTGGCATGGCACTTGTGGGCTGCGGCGTTTTGGGGTCTGTAGAAATAATTATATATAATCTCTCACATTCTGAAAATTATATATATATATATATATATATATATATATATATATATATGGCTTGTTGAATCTAAGCTGATGATTCGAAAATCTTTTACATTGTGTCAAATGATTCTTGGGAAATTGTTCTCTGATTATCATCTTTAAAGTGAGTACTTTTGTATTTTTGACATAGTGTTCTTCTCATCTTTCCTCCTTCCTCATGCTTTTTTGTTTTTTCTAATAGTGTGCCTGTCTTTTATTAACAAACGATTGTCTCTGAAAAGCACTCTATTAAACGAAAGAAATGCAGATTGCAAAAACGAGGAAGAAAAGAATATCGGCATTTACCAAAATAAATTAAAATTATGATTGTAGACTGGTTTTTTTTGGGGGGGGCAGTGGCGTGTAACTGATCATGGTATATATATATATATATATATATATATATATATATATATATATATATATATACGTATGTGTGTGAATAGGCCACTACATGTCTTATTAGATAATGCTAATTGACGCTTTTTATGTTGATTATTCTTCAGCTCACACAAGAAGTATGGTGGTGTCTGTGGGTACGGAAATCCGGCATTGCATTGCACAGGAGATGAAATACCCCCTCGGTCAACAGTTTTCATTCCGAGAAGGGTGCTTTGAATTCCAATGCTTGTGTCATTGGAATGGATCCTGGGATTGTCCAGCTGAAAGATCAGAATACAAATGCAGATTGGAACCAGGACAACAAATTGTCAGAGGTAAATATACCCAGTCTTTCTAATGAGGAGCACAACAAAAACCTCCTTATGTATTACAACCAAAGAAGCATCACATTGTCTAGAAGCAATAACTTCAAGCTTTTAATACGTAGGTTTTTAAATTGCTCTAATACAGTAATATGTAGATAAATCAAAACAATAATATTAAATGAAATATGAGGGATAAAAGTTATATATAACTTAATTATATTATAAAATCAATAAGGAAAGACGAGGAGAAGATAGAAACAGTAAATAGAGGATACAGAAATACATATATAATAGATAAAAATAAACAGCGTTGATTGAGCTTTTCTTATCTAGATGTTTTGCTTTGTTAAAGATTTACTCTATAATAACATAATTATTTGATATATATATATATATATATTTATATATATATATATCAAATAATTATAATGCATGCATATATATATTTATATATATATGCATGTACACATATATATATATCTGTAGAAATATATTTTCTTATAATATTTATCAATCCTTATTCAAGAAGCTCAATGTAATTACAAATTAATATAGAGAATAAATAACAAAAAGTTATATTCCAAAATTCGTGATGTTGACCATCTTATAATTTATTCCTTTAATTCAGTTGATTTATACTATTCTTGAAAGTATCTGTTTCGTAGCTTAAAATCAATCACTTAATTATTATATAAATTAGTGAATCTATTATGCCTTTAACTTATCAGAATAAATAGCAACAATCAATCCGTCAAAAGGAAATGAAATGTGATTTGACATGATTAAAATTCGAAAATTAATGTATATTGTTAGTACGAATGGTTGGGTTTAATAACTTAGTTTGATAAAAATTTAATATGGCGTAATGGAAAAATATAAAGGTATTTGCAGCTTCTCTTCCAATTTTCGGATTTTAATCATGTCAAATCACACTTCATTTTATTTTGACGGATTGATTGCTGCTATTTTTTATGATGGGTTAAGGGCATAATAGGTTCACTGATTGATATAATAATTAAGTGATTGATTTTGCGATATGAAACAGATACTGTCACGAATTGTATAAGTTAACTGAATTAAAGGAATAAATTATAAGATAGTCAACATAACGAATTTTAGAATATAACTTTTTGTCATTTATTCTCTCTCTCTCTCTCTCTCTCTTTATATATATATATATATCTATATATATATATATATATATATATCTATATATATATATATATATAAAGGAGATTAGAACAATAGTCTAAAGAGCTGAGTATATTTTAATGTAACAGTGAAATTACTAGTTTAATTAAAATACAGGAAATAGAAAGTGCTCGTTGTAATTTACATATATAATAAGCTCGATAGTTAACTGTCCTAACGATCCGAAACGATCGTACAGATAATTGATTTTGTTGTTGTTCCTTCTTATGAAACGGATTTTTAATTTAATTATAATTTGATTTTTAAATTTTAAATTATCAATCACATTACTTAATATTATATATATATATATATATATATATATATATATATATATATATATATATATATATATATATATATATATATACACCCAGCGGACTTATAATACAGAGAGAGATTTTTACATATCCAAGAAAAGAAAACAACAAATTTATAAAAAGTATTAAAAAAAAACTTGTATGAGTGAAAGTTAGCATGTCTTTAATGCTAAATAAATATATCTTTTTAATGAAAAAAGATGCGATCGTTTTGTTTTTTAAACAAATTTTAATATTCATTCATAACGACATTAAAAACAAATGCTGCCTTATATATATATATATATATATATATATATATATATATATATATATATATATATATATATATATATATATATATATATATATATATACTTCAGAATAATGAAATGAAATATATCTACTGGTATGTTAATCCAGTGATTTTTGATCTTACAAAATATTATTAGAAGATGTAACATTTTATATAAGATAATCCCAGCTAAATAAAATTGCTCAATATACAAGATAGAGCAAATAAATCAAATTTTAGGTTTTTAAATTTTATGATTTGAAAAGGTTAAATCTTCAAAATATAGAATTTTTTTATTGTTTGAAAACAAAGAATAAATCTTTACTCAATTGTATTCTAAAAGTTCTATATTTGAAGATCTGAATATATATATATATATATATATATATATATATATATATATCAATGGTTATGTTTCATTAATTCATTTACAGCACCAAGCAAGAGCATGAGAATAGTAATCAGTGATGACGTCAGAGCTTGTACAGCCAAAGGAATGGATTATCCTCTCGGTAAGCCGTTCTCTTTCATGGACGGATGCTTCATTTTCAACTGCGATTGCCACTCCGATGGATCATGGGAATGTCCAGAGGATAGATCAGTTGACAGGTGCCGTCGAACGCCGGATGAAGGGCAACATAGCCGTGAAAGAGTGGAGGACGAAATCAGCAGTTCAAGTGCTACTTGGGCCTCCGTGAATCGACCGAGTATGTAATCCTTTTTAAATATCATTATTCTCTGTACTAATATAAGAAGGCAGTTTTCATGGACAATTTTTTCCAGTTTTATGCATTCCTAATTTCAATGTTTTATTTTCATACATTTACTAACAGGCAGCTTGGCATTGCCCACTCGTAAATTATACATAAATACTATATTTTAAATCATGTAGGCTTCTTATTGATTTTTATGTAGCCAATCCCCTACTGATTATTATCCAATACATAGTAATGATTTCAAAAGTTATTAAAAAATATATGACTTAGATACCATCACCTAGAATCGAAACGAGGATTTTAACACTCCAGCCTTAGTCATTATTTATCTTTCTGCCATCATTACCGTCCGAGCTACGGACAGATGGATACGAAAGGTTAAAGATTTAGCGACTTTGAGCTATGACTGTTTGCTGACTAAAAAACAAATCAAACGTGTGCTACAGGTCCAAACACACAATCAAATTTCAAACTTGTAGACCTAATATTCAGAGAAAAAATTGTTAGAGACTTTTTGCACACACACCGACAAGAACACTTTATATATATATTGTTTACAGAAAGTTTTAGTCATTGGTACCGTCGGTTTCAAAGCCGATAATTAGGGACCGTTTTAGATACCCATATCAACCATATCAAGCTCTCTTCAGTCAATACTCATCTCCTGATCGGTCCTTAATTATCGGTTTTGAAACCGACGGTACCAATGACTTATTTCATCTGAAACTTTCTTTAAACAAAATATAAATGATACGCTCTTATTTTCAGATTTTCCTTATAATTGAGCACTTTGCTGGATTTCTTATTCCAAAAAAAATATAATTATATATATATATATATATATATATATGCATATATAATATTTCCATGTGCAAGACGTTGTCATCTTAAATTCTGCACAATTATGCAGAATGTAGAAACTATGCATAAATAAAATTCAACATGGTGAAATGAAACCAATCATCTAATGAGAAACCATAAAAGACGGATAAGTAATTAATTAACACCCGTTTTTTAAAGGAACATGCCAATTAGTTAACCTTTATGTAGTCGCTCGCATATCCATAACAGAGTATGTTAAAAAATTCATTTTAATAATTTTTAAATAAAGAAAGTAGGCTTTTACTATCAATATTAGAGTGAGAAAAACAACTTTATACGTATATAGAAGATAAGCAAAAGGATAAAAAATAAGAAAGCCATAAAAATGTTTTACAAATAGAAAAATTTTTAATCTGATAAAATGTCAAGCGAATATACCAAAAGAATACAAAAAAAAATGACACATATCATTTTGCAGTCTTAAAGGGTCAAAAAGAACTAAGACAAAGAAGTAGTTAACAAGAGTAATAATTTACATAATGCACAGAACTAATGTGTTTCAAGATATTAGCTTGGTTCTCTCTGTTATTATCATTATCACTATTTATATTGTATTATTACATTTATTATATTATTATATTATTTATAGTGCCGGGGAAAAAAGTCCCTTTACTGACACCATAGGAATTACATAACATATGAGATGCCTTCAATTAGTTTCCAGATTTTTTTTCGCATGGGCGTTTTTATTGATAGTACATAGATGAAACTCTAGTCCCCTCTGAAGTAATCTCCTCTGGCTGCAATGCACTTGTACCATTCAAACAACTTCTAGAAGGTTCCACGAAAGTCGTCTTGTGTTAACCTGTCAATTACTTTCGTCACAGCTTATTTCATCTCCTAAATTGTCTCATAAGATTTTCCTTAAGCTTATGGGAATAACCAAAAGTCACATGGAGCAAGGTCTGGACTATCTTGGTTAAATTGTCTGTGACAAGGATGGACTGCGCATTCACGCAAATCTTCCACATCCTCAGTTCCTCATGAATGTAGTTCACACACTGACATCAAACCGTGTACTTATTGCCTCTATAGACGGTTGTTATGCATGAAATTCTTTATTTGGCCAATCAACTCTGGTGTTCTGACTTCCTTACTTCTCTCATCATCCTTTACAGACTTCCTGTCTTCCTTGAATCTCTTATGCCACTCTAAATCTGATGCTCGATTCATGCAAGATGATCCAAAATCAGTCTGAAACATTCCATACGTTTCTATGGCATTTTTTTCTAAGTTTAAAACAGAATTTTATTGCATATCGTTCTTGTAAAGTGTTCTCACGTCCAGATTGCATTTTTTAAATTTACCAACTGTGAAAATCACGCTTTAGTATGGTGCATTCCAATTCCTGCTGTAGCTGTTCATTTGAACCTGATATCATGAAAATTGGTCAATCATCTTATAAGATGTATAGCAATAACATACTGATTTTCAAGAGTCTATGACAATTTTAAATGCTTGCACAAAAAAAAGTTTGAAAACTTATTGAAGACACCTAAAGTTTTTTTAATATTTCACCTTTATTTTTAAAACTAGGAGGACTCCCTGGTATTTCCCGGTACAAAAACCGCCCATCTCTTTACCCCACTCTAACCGTCTATTTACCTCTTTCCCATCCCATTTCTCACTCCTTCTTTTCCTCCATACAGTCTGTTTTTCTCTCTGAACATGCAAACATAATTCTTATATAGATTTCTGAATGAATTAGCCCGCATCAAGGAAATGACTCCTTGATTAAAATGAGTTATTATTTTTAATTTTATATATTATTCATCCGGGGTTACACCGATCAAGAGTATACCAACTTTGTGGGTGTTAGTTTGTAGTTTTTGATTTTAAGCTAGACACACGTGCACACAGAAAACTATTTACAAAATGTATGAACATATCTTTTTTATTTGAAAAAAGTCACAGAAAGATATCTATATGGGAGAAAAGGTGAGGCGGGAAATTATATAAAAACGGAAGAGATACACGACGGAGGAGAAAGGAAAAAGACAAATGAGGATTTCAAATTTTTTTCTGCTTTCTTTTCTTCATTATTTATTTATTTTTTGATTTTGGATTATTATTTCTTATTCCTGTGAAAGATTTTAAAAGAAATGTTAAATCATTATTCGTATTTCCTTCTTTCTTATTTTCAATCTCTTTTTTTTTTTTTTTTTTTTTTTGTCTTTCGTCAGCCTTAATCTCTAATGCATACTACTTTGCTTGTACTTTGTTAATTTGCTAAAAAAAAAAATCGCTCAGCTTAGTTCTGGGGAATGATTTTAACATTAAAGACGAAAAATTAAAAGTAAGTGAATTTGATTGCATTGTTTGGTATATCCGCTTTTTCCATTCATCTCTAATCTATTTATCTATAAAAGTCAGAATGTGCATATGTGTGAGGGCAACTCTCAACCTATATACCCAATGAATTTTTGATCCATATACTTGAAATTTGGTATATAGGGTAATCAGACATGTGGAAAAAATTATTTTGAACAGAACCCTTTATTTACTTCGTGGGGGTAGCATGCTCTCGTTCCGTCAGCCATGACTGGATAAAGGTCCTAAGTAATTTGCAATTGCATTTTTCGGTCGCTTACACTGAAAAATGATCTTTAAAAGTGCAGGTGAATATTACTGAAGAAGGTCATAGGTTACATCGACTTGTGAAAATGACACTCAAGATGAGAACAGTAGTCTGATGAATACGAGTTTATGTTGCACAACAAAATATATTACCTGACTTATATATATATATATATATATATATATATATATATATATATATATATATATATATATATATGCAATCCCTTAATGTGTAATTCTCAACTGTGGAGGTTCCTTGAAATTTAATCTCTTAATCTGTTATGTAAAAACGTTTTGAGATAGACAAGCGGAACACCTAAACAGAAAGGAAGTATCTAATGTTGAGTAGCTAACTTGCAAGATCGTCATATGAAATAATAATGGCGCCAGAAACCTACAGCTCCTATGAAAAAGTCTTCCCAGGGAAAATGGCAATATTAGTAAATCTGACCATAAAAATGAACATTTTTCTAACTTGCTGTAAAATGATATCGAGCATAGTAAAGTGTAAAAATTAATGAAATCGAACGCATATTTTCTGAGCACATACATCAAGAATTGGTTTAAATCAATGTCGAAGCAGATTTGCATTTGCAGATTTTGCATATAAAACTATAGCGATGAGTGAAATAGGGCGAAATTGCATTCCTATCATTTATCGAGTATTATACATTACTCATATTTACATTATGTTGAAACATTATATTATGTTGTAACATTATCTATATCATGTTGTAACATTATTTATATTATGTTGAAACATTATTTATATTATGTTGTAACATTATCTATATTATGTTGTAACATTATATTATGTTGTAACATTATTTATATTATGTTGTAAGATTATTTATATTATGTTGTAACATTATTTACATTATGTTGTAAGATTATTTATATTATGTTGTAACATTATATTATGTTGTAACATTATATTATGTTGTAAGATTATTTATATTATGTTGTAAGATTATTTATATTATGTTGTAACATTATTTACATTATGTTGTAAGATCATTTATATTATGTGGTAACATTATATTATGTTGTAAGATTATTTATATTCTGTTGTAATATTATATTATGTTGTAACATTATTTATATTATGTTGTAAGATTATTTATATTATGTTGTAACATTATATTATGTTGTAACATTATTTATATTATGTTGTAACATTATATTATGTTGTAACATTATTTATATTATGTTGTAACATTATTTATATTGTGTTGAAACATTATTTATATTATGTTGTAACATTATTTATATTATGTTGTAAAATTATTGTATGTTTTTAACAGTCGCTGTTCAAGGGCAAGTTGTCGCTCCTGGATCTCAAATCAGGTCCTGTGAATGGAAAGACAAAACCTATACTCTTGGATCAACATTTAGTTTCTCAGAGGACTGCTACCGCTACAAATGCACTTGCAACAGGGATGGATCATGGGAATGTCCTGGACACTTGGCCACATTTTCCTGTCCACCTCAAACTGATCGCAAAATTGTACGAGGTTAGTAAAACATACTAAAACCAATGTGCAACAAATGGATCAACAATCTATATATACACTTTCTCTTTTATTTAGTTTGGTCTCTCTATTTCATGGTATATAAATATATTTTGGGTCATTTAGTGCCGAAACATATTACCGCTTGTTTATGATTATTTACATATGATTAGTTAATATAATAATAATAATAATAATAATAATAATAATGACTGCTATCAATGAGAAATCAATGGTAAATGGTTGTTGCGACATCACAAATTAATTTGCAAATGGTATCCGAAGAGATGGAGAGTACTGGAAATCTGGGGTAACTTGTTACTCAGTCTCCAGGGAACACCACAAATTGTTCTCAAAGAGCAATCTTTGATGATAGTCTGTTTGAAAACATCTAGTGAGTGAATGATGATGATGATGATGATGATGATGATGATGATGATGATGATGATCTAATTAAGTTACTTGTAAGCATTTAATACACAAGAAATGCTGTGGAATTACTGGTGAGTTGAGAAAGGATAGTCAATTCTTATGTAAGAATGGAGTCGGATGTGGCGAAAGTATATTTTGATGGCAAAACTATTGTGTTTGTTCAGAAGTTTTATTGTATTGGAACACAGGGTTGAGCAGGTATTGTATGATTGTAAGAGTTATGCATGTGGATTAAGTTCAGGGAATTTCTGTCATTACTAATCAGCAGAGCGTTACCATTGTTGCACAAAGGAAATGTTTATCAGCATGTGTACATAGTGTGATGATATATGGAAGTGACACCTGGCTAGAAAGAGTTGACGGCATGTGTTGCATGGACGAAGAATATAAAAATTCTTCCACTACTGGTAGTAATGCTTATATAATCGATATTTATTGATTTTAAACTAAAATTGATAGATCATTCCCCACAAGAGTGTTTTTACATTTGATAAAATGTATACACATTTAACATGTTTTTATGGTAATCTGGAAAAAAAATGATATAGTTAAATATGTATTGATTTATAAAGAATTAGAATCAAGAAAATATTGGAATCGTCCCATCATTAGTTGTTGGGTTAGTAGATGTAGAACAGTTGAGGTAGCATGTTCAGTTCAGCAGGAAAAGTAAAAGAAAAACATAAGAGAAAGTGGTAAAGATGGATTTAAAAGAAAGAAGGTTAAATAAACATGTGGCCTGAAATAAGTTGGATTGAAAGTCAATTTCTGAATGCAGTTGAACGCAGGCATGAATGTAAAACGGATGTTAAACCAAATATAATGCTGATGAGTTGAAAACATGTCATTATTGTAGTCATAATTGGATAAAATTTTAAGGTTAAATCTCTCCCAACAGTATAATTTTCCGATCGCATAGGCTGGAATGGTATCCATTAAGATTACTACACTCTCCTTTATTCAAGTGAGGTTTTAAATATTAAAACTTATTCTGTCTTTTCAGTACCGACTCGAGCTGTGCACATAATTGTCGGGGCAAATTTGAGGACGTGCACAGTGAACCGAGTTGAACACGGGCTTGGCCGCAAATTCACCTTTAATGAGGGCTGCTTCACCTATAATTGCATCTGCCAGAAGGATGGTTCATGGGAATGTCCCTTCGATATGACCGTCGACATGTGTCGTCTCGCGGGCGAGAGTCAAACTGGCACAGACGGACAGAGAACTGGTGGCGAGGACGTAAGTCGTGGAGGTGGTAGTGATGGACATCATTCCACAGGAGAATCCAGAGAACAAACGTGTAAGTTTTTCATGATATAAAAAGCATATATAAAAGAAATATGCCCGTGTTTGCGTATCTAAAGCTCTCCCTTAAATAATCGATAATTTCAAACCCCAGTCGAAAATTTTTAAACAAGCACTGACAATGGTATATTCTTATACGGTTATTGTCTTGTATTTAATCTTCTCTTAATTCCAAAATTTTTGCGATAATTCTATTTTGCAGTTTTTCTTTTCGTACCTTCTTTTGCTGGCTTTTTTTTTTCTTTTTTTTTCAAAATTTATTCTTTTTTCGGATGCCTATTTTAGCATCCTTTAAATCTATATTTTATATTCTGCACTCATTCTTCCATGGTCGCTACTGTTGTTTTTAGTCCTCATATTTTATAGACGATATTTCTGACAATGTGAGGAGAATTGCTGTTTTCTAGGTCGAAAGTTATACATATAACACGTATTGTTAATAAGTTTTTGGATTTGAAGTGCTAGTTCTTTATCTCCTTACAACAAGTGGCTTCAGCCTTGTCTGGAACGATTTCTACGAGAGTAAAAATGGTCGTGGTAACGGTGGTGGGATTCTGCTGCTGCTGCTGCTGCTGCTGCTGCTGCTGCTGCTGCTGATGATGATGATGATGATGATGATGATGATGATGATGATGTGTATGACGATGATGATCATCATCATTCATTCATTCGTTCATTCCTTTTGTACAAATTAGATTAGCATTGTTTACATTCGTTTCCCTTATATTTTTTTGTTAGAATTCTTTCTAGAAAAACATCAGGTGCCTGCAGGAGGGACCACGTGAAGGTTGCCAACATCACAAAATGAAAGTGATTCTGTGGAACGAACTGGATTCGAACTTGGTGTACCCAGGTGTTCAGTCCATGTCGTTAATCAATTAGACACTGTCACCTTCCTGGTTGCTGCTGTTTATATATTATTAGGCGGGACAGGTGTTCAGGATTACTGGAGAAACATTTAATGTTACTTGAGCCACTCACAACTGTCGATAAATTATTATAGGGTTTTTATCCATGAATATAATTTTATACATGTTAATATAATTAAGATAATTATTGACTTTGTATTTTGCAGCTCACACAAGGAGTTTGGTTGTATCAGTCGGCACTGAAATTAAATACTGCACTGCACAGGAGATGCAATTCACCCTCGGTCAATCATTTTCATTCAGGGAAGGATGCTTTAAATTCCATTGTCAATGTCATCTAAACGGATCATGGGATTGTCCAGCCGAAAGGTCTGAATATAAATGCAAACCAGAACCTGGACAACAAATTGTAAGAGGTATGTGTGCCCCTATTGCTAACCCGACTTATCCATATCACAAGAATAGGTAACAGAAAACGTTATCCTCTTTATAGAGTCTTATTAGTAGTGTTGGTATGATTAATTGGAATCAGAATCGAGAAAAGCGGAATATTTGGGGGTATCGGAATTGGTATTGCAATCAGAAAAATGTGTACCAATTTTCCGATGCCAAAACGATTCTTTTAAATGTTTTTTTTATTTGCTTTTGTTTAAAGCTAATTACTGGTTATAATGATAAAATGACAAATATTTATTGATTTTAAATCACAAGTGAAGCTAAAATCGATAGACCGTTCCCCACAAGTATATTTTTACGTTTAGGAAAATATTTGCACACTTAACGTGTGTCTTTTTATGGTAATCGGAGAAAAAATACAACTATATGGTTAAATATTTAGAGATTGCTTAAGAATCGGAATCGGAATCGGTAATTGTATCGGAATTGGGAAAAATATCGGAATTGTCCCATCACTATTTATTAATGCTATAAAAGGTTTGTTTTCTTTTTTTCATGTGACATTATCACACACATATGTACATGCATATAATAAAGGAGCACAGGACGCGTTTAAAATACAAACATAAAAAACTTGAGCGCAATGAAAAATATATTTATTCTAGATAGTGAAGATTGAGGACGTCTGTTGTATGGAGACAACTAATATGAGAATGGTATGATCAATGCGATTCTTAAAGATAAGCTTAAATCTAATGACTTCAGAGTAAAAGTAAGTTTTGACTGTATAAGGAGATGTGTGCAAAACAAGAGACTTCGTTAGTATGGTCACATTGAAAATATGGATGAGAGTTCTTTAGTTCGTAATTGTTGAACATGGGAGGAAGTGATAATGATGTTTAGTTTCTGAATTTTTTTAGATGATGAGTAATAATTCGAATTATTTGGAATATTCGGAGTACTGTTTTCATCTTGAGTGTCATTTTCACAACGTTTCGGTTGACGTAACCTTCGATCTACTTCAGGTGAATCTTGTTGAATTCACCAATAGCGAAGTTCTAACTGGTCATGACTGCTACCCTCATAGATTAAAATTTCGTTTGAAATTTTGTGCAGATTCCTGAGTTTGACACAAAGATTTTCGAGTTTGAAAATAATACTCAACATGAGAATGGTAGTCCAAATAATCTAAATTTGATAAACACCTAGATGAAGATAGGCTATTTTCAAAGCTGATTTCTAAAAGCCGTGCATCATCTGCCAATATGTAAAACAGGCGTTATGATGATGATGATGGTCATCATGATGGTGATGATGATGACGATGATGATGGTAATGATGATGATGGTAATGCTGCTGCTGATGATGATGATTGTGGTGGTGATGATGATATTGATGATGGTGATGATAGTCATGATGATGGTGGTGATGGTGGTGGTGATGGTAATGATGATAGTGATGATGATGGTGGTGGGGATGGTAATGATGTCGATGATGGTGGTGATGGTGATAGTGATGATGATGTTGATGATGGTGATGCTGCTGCTGCTGATGATGATGATGATGATGATGATGATGATGATGATGATGATGATGATGATGATGTAAAACTTTTGTGAAAATAGAGATTAAAGAACCGACGTTATGGGTTAAGCAAAGTTTTATGATTGATCATTTCTGCCTTTTTATGTTTGAAATCTGATTCTAATCAATGCTGAACTGTTTATGATTGTCTAAGGACACGTTTAAAAACGTGAAACAAACGAGTGTCCCAAATCATTCTATATAATCAAACAGATATTCTAGATATGCTGTAATTTCACAGCCCAACTTTCATAGGAGTGTCGGACATGCGCACTTTGACATTGTCAACACCCAAAACAGTATTTTTCTTTTAAATATTGGGGTGGATAGGAATATTCATTGATTTTTTTTTTTGTTTTATCGTTCTGACAGTTTTTATGTGCGTTCATGTGTTTGTGTTTTTTTTCACTGTATAAACTTGTTAAACGTATTTTGATTTCATCGTAAATAAGCAAAATGTATGAACCGATATGTATATATGATTCTGTGTATATATAGATGTTTATATATATATATATATATATATATATATATATATATATATATATATATCAATTATTCTATTGCATTAATTCATTTACAGCACCAAGCAAAAGTATGACAATAGTAATCAGTGATGACGTCAGAGCTTGTACAGCCAATGGAGTGGATCATCCCCTTGGTAAGGCGTTTTCTTTCATGGACGGATGCTTCATTTTCAACTGTGATTGCCACTCCGACGGATCATGGGAATGTCCAGAGGACAGAACAGTAGACCGGTGCCGTCGAACACCGGACGAAAGCCAACACAATAGAAACCGAGGAGGAGAAAACACAAGCAACGGACAACAGACCAGTCATGGACATGAGCGCACCGGTGACCACCATGAAGTTTCTTGGGAAGTCACAAATCAACCAGGTCAAATTCCGTTTATATTTTTTGATAGTATTAACAAAAAATCAGCTTAACACTGATAAGAGTGTTTACTGTCGGAAATAAAGTTAGAATATTAAAAACATAAAATTATAATATATAATATGCTGTATGTAATAGCTTATACGTAATATTACTAGATACATAGATTACATATTAAAAATTATATAGAGGATATTTCTGTATTAACAAAACTATGAGATAAGATTTTGTTTATATATGTGTTTCTCGCATCTACGTACCTTTTTTATATCGAAACATATACCTATATATATATATATATATATATATATATATATATATATATATATATATATATATATATAATCAGGTTAACAAGAAAGTTCTTGCGATTTTTAACTTTTAAATTCAGATAAACATATTTCAGCTCAAACAAAAATTTATTGATCGAAATAAGTACCATCAGAATCAACAAATTTTTACCAAAGCAAAATAAGCCAGTAACGTAAAAATCTCGGTGATGAAGTCGCTAAAGGCATTTTTGATATCGGTTAGGTTTTTGAAGCATAATGCAGAAACTTGTCAATATGCTTGAAAAAGTAGTAGTCATAAGTGATAGGTCTAGAGAGTATGATGGGTGAGACAGAGTTTCGTAACCCAATTCGTTCAACTTCTGCAGGATCAGTTAAGCAACGTGTGGTCGGGCATCGGCGTGGAAAATAAGTGGGCCTTTTCTGTTATTTGGTGTTGTTGTTGAAGTTTCTGATGCATCCCATCTATTTGTTGAGAGAACTTTTCTGCCACAATGATTTCGCCTGTAATGGATAAGATCGGTCGCAGCATGACCTTCCTTTGGTGCAACTCTGGCGTCAAGAAGTGTCGTGGAGCTTTATCAGCATCTAACCACTGAGCTGAGTGCTGCCGGTTGTCGTAAAGAACCTAATTTTCATCGCAAGTCACAACCTGGTCGAGAAATGGGGCGTTCTTGTTGCGTAAAAGAAAGGAAGATGACACTTCATAATGTTGTTTCTTTTGTTTGTCATTAAGTCCATGAGGCACCCATTTATCAAGTTTTTTTTAATCTTTCCAATCTTTCAAGTGCTTGGAAATCGTCGTATACGTTATGCCTAATTCAAAAGCAAGTTCTCAAACAGTTGTGTGTGGATTGGCTTCGACTAAGGCTCTTAATTTATCGTTGTCAACATCCGATGGCCGACCACTACACACATCATCTTTAAGACTCTTGTCTTCGCTACGAAGTTTCTTAAACCATCATTGTACTGTGCTTCAATAGTGGTTCCTGGACCAACTGCTTTGTTGATATTGCGAGCTCTCAGCAGCTTTTTGCCTCAAACTCAACACTGGACCCTTCCAACCACTCCCTACCTGAATTTCCTATGTGGACAGACGTCACGGTAGACGACCTGACAATCACCCCTGCTCAGGTGCATGCTATCATAAAAAACCTTGACACTTCAAAAGCATGTGAACCCGATCTCATCCCAGCTGTGCTATTAAAAAAGTGCTCAGCCAAAGTAGCTCCAGTTCTCTCCAAACTCTACAACAAATGCCTTAATGAATCTTGCTTTCTGGGCTGTTGGAAAACTGCTTCTGTGGTACCAGTATTCAAGAATTCTGGCGAAAGAACTGACCCAATAAATTATCGCCCCATTAGCCTCCTCCCACATTTTGCCAAAATATTTGAGACCTTAATTAAGCATGCTCTAGTCCATCACCTTACAGATGCTAAACTTCTGACTGACCAACAATATGGATTTAGACAAGCCCGTTCCACAGCAGACATCCTAACTGTAATATCTGAATGTATATACCATTCACTGGCCAAGCGGGAGAGGGCAGAGCGGTAGCTCTAGATATATCTAAGGCTTTTGATGGGGTATGGCATGAGGGTCTCCTCAGGAAGATTAGATCATACGGTATCACTGGTAGAATACTTAACATAATTAAATACTTCTTAGATAAGAGAAAAATCCAGGTTGTCCTCGATGGTCGTACATCTAAACAATATAATATAAATGCGGGAGTGCCCCAGGGGTCTATCCTTGGACCTCTACTGTTCCTGATATTCATAAATGACCTCCCCGACAATATTGCCTCTGAGATGGGTATATATGCTGATGACACCACACTCTATAACAGGCATGACAGGAAAACAAATGAACATATATCTAAAGAAATGGCAGAAACACTAGAGGATGACCTCCAATCAGTAGTGGAATGGGGACAAAAATGGATGGTCACGTTCAATGCCGCCAAGACTAAACTAGTTTCATTCAATAATTACAAGAAACCTTCTCTACCACCTATAGCAATGGCCAACGACTCTTTATCTGAGAGTACATCTTTCAAGCTCCTTGGCCTAACGTTCACAGGAAACATGAGTTGGAACAATTACATCGAGGGCATTGCCAGGGCCGCTGCAAGGAAGGGGGGCTCTCTCTACCGTGCTAGAAAACTACTAACACCCGAAAGTATCCTGTACCTCTATAAGGCAACCATTCGCCCATGTATGGAGTATTGCCGTCATATTTGGGCTGGTGCATCGGCTACTAGTATCTCGCTCCTTGACAAGGGTCAAAAGAGAGTCGCAATTCTGATAGGCCCTGAACTGTCATCAAAACTTCAGCCTCTGTCCCATCGACGAAACGTTGCATCCCTCTGCCTGTTCTACAAGTATTTTAATGGTGAATGCTCTGATTAACTGCAAGCACTTGTGCCCCCACGACGTGAAAACCCTCGACAGACCCGACAAGCTGCAAAATCACACCCCCACACTGTAGAGATCCCTAGATGTAAAAGATCTTTCTACTCCAGTAGTTTCTTCCCCAGAACCGCTAGACTTTAGAATTCCATTCCAGGTCACTGCTTCCCCAACTGTACTGACATGCAGAAGTTCAAGTGCAACGTGAACCAACATCTTGCTGCCCAAATCCCTACATAGTACCCCAGTAGTCGCTTCCCCTGATAGTAGCCCCCTACACCAAAGTGGCAATGTGCCTTGTTTGGGGTGAAAATGTAATAAAAAATTGAAAAAAAATAAAAAAGCTCGAATTGAAATAAGAAAATTGTGCGAATTTGCTTTTTTTTTTCATCTTATATTCAATGTTCTTAAAAGAAGACATAATTATTTTAAACCGATTGTAATTTAAATGGCTAAATAGAGCGAAAAACGCTCTTTAAAATGATATATAAAGTAAAGGTATTATAACAAAAACTTATTTAAAAGTACATCATTTGAAATCAAAATTAAAAATTCCGCAAGCTTTCTTCTCAACCTTATATATATATATATATATATATATATATATATATATATATATATATATATATATATATATATATTTATATATATATATATATATATATATATATATATATATTTATATATATATATATATATATATATATATATATATATATATATATATATATATTTATATATATATATATATATATATATATATATATATATATATATATATATATAACAGATGGATTTACAGTGAATTATTAATTAAATATGTACTGGATTCACTAATAAAATAAGGAAAAACTAAACGAATTTTATAAAAATCTTATTTGAAAAAATTGTAAACATGACCATATTTTCAATTATTGTTCTCTATAAGCCCTCGACTTGGCCATATAGCTCCATCGGAAGAAGGCCGAGGTAGAAAATACAGCTAATTCCACATAATTTATTGTTAATTTTTATTTTTATTTTTATTTGATTCTTTCATCAGTTCCGCCCAGTTTGGGTTACCATCCTGACCCCAGTCAAAACGTCAAGACTTGTACGAACCAAGGAGTGGATTATCCCTTGGGATTGCCGTTCAGTTTTACACAGGATTGTTTCAAGTATAACTGTGAGTGTCACACTGACGGATCTTGGGAGTGTCCTGCTGAAAAGTCCGAGTATCTCTGCACTGAAAACGGTGAATCTGAAAAGTCAACAGACGAAATGAATGAATTTGAAAGTAAGAATTGTTCTCCATTTTTTTTTTTTTTTTTTATGCACTCGATGGCAGGCATGTCAAACACAGACTTGATCAGTCAACTTTAGTTCTCTGAAAAGTTTTGACATGAAATATTGGAAATCCCTCTTGAGTATTATTTGGATTCATCAGACTACTGTTCTCATCTTTAGTGTGAATTCGGTCCATGTAACCTCTAATCTTCTTCAGGCATATCTTGTCGAACTTGGGAATGTTTCTGTCAATCTTCGGAAATTGGACAAAATTTCGAGCAGTACAGAATTTAAGGAGTCTTAAACCAATTTTTACTTCCAGTTGTAAATATCACTATTTATTACTATTTATTATTGATATATATATATATATATATATATATATATATATATATATATATATATATATATATATATGTATATATATATGTATGTATGTATATATTACTAGCATTTCAGCCCGGCGTTGCCCGAGTGTTTGCAAGTGTATGTTGAGCAAAAAAAAAAAGCGGTCAATTTTTTTTAACTTTGACCTCTATTATGACCCCTTAACATTTATTGTTTTGGGCTCAAATCAAGTTAAGTTAGATCCATGTCCAACGAACCTATATCTAAAACTTTAAGTGTTTGGACCCAAAATTGTCGGAGGAGTTCGGTAGAGTTCTCAAAGGTCAAATCGTTTAACTTTGAGCCCTTAACAGCCAAATTTCTGGCCGAAAACCGATCACAAAGATTTTCCGAAATCTCAATACCTTGTATATCAAATTTAGAGTCTTAAAATTGACAGAGTTATTGCGTAGGGAAATGTACACACACAGACGCACAGACACACACACACACACAGAGACACGTTCACTTTTATAGATATAAAGATTGTTTTTTTGCGATGAGAACAGTAGTTTAATGAATCTAAATAATACAATCTCCAAAATTCAGAAACGTCTTTCTTGACGTTTCTGAATTATATAATCACATAACTTCCTTGATAAAAAGATAGTGATAACTAGGGCTATGGCAACGGAATATTCTTATCAGTGTTTGACTCTCGAGTATATATCCGACACAGTTAATCAACCGAGAACCACTATCTTAACATCAAAACGTGGAATACACTACAAATTCCTATAACACATTCTTCTATACACTTAGCAGGAATGTTGAGTTCAATAAAGATAATTTCATATTTTAATTTATATTAAATACGATGTGTTGGATAGAAGAATTATCGCAATCCGGAACCTAAGGAATAATTTAGCATGCTTAATATATATATAAATTGAATTTAAATTCAATCAAAAAATTACCTTGGATTTATTTTATGTAATGTATATATATATATATATATATCATTAATTGCTAGATGAATATATACTGTTTTTAAAAAGTGCAACAAAATGTACATTGCATAAAATAAATCCAAGGTAATTTTTTTATTCAATTTAAATTAAATTTTTATACCTTACTTTGTAAAACTTATAAAAGTTCACTTTGACTATAAATAAATTTCAAATTGAATCTTGTACCTTTATTTTTAAAGCCTATAGTAAAAACATTTTCTTTAACAATTTTCATGCCTTGGATGAAATGCTTTTCTAACTTGTATATATATATGTGTGTATCTATGTACGTAGTTATGAATGTATATATATATATATATATATATATATATATATATATATATATATATATATATATATATATATGTATGTATGTATATATGTACATGTATATATTTATATAGTATATGTATGTATATATGTACATGTATATATTTATATAGTATAAGTATGTATATATATGTACATATATGTATATATATGTATATATATATATATATATATATATATATATTTATTTGTGTGTGTACGTGTGTGTGAAACTGATGTTTATTAACTCAACCTTAATATAATAATAGATGGATGCTTCTCCTGCATTATTGTAGCAAAATTTCACAGCCGAATAAAAAATGAATTTTCTTAAAAAAACAATAACTACTTACTGTTTTTGTCAATTTGAACAATAAGCAATGTTATCTACCTAATTGTTATGTCACAATTAGTTAAATATTTATGGAATATTACATAAGACGTGAATTTCCATGATTCAACGAAAAAGCTATTTCGCCATGTTAGTTTTGTCACGTGTGACGAAAACACAAGGGAAATAATTTATAATTTAAATCGGCCTAAGTTCATGTTTGATTATGAAATAGCGGTTTTATCACTAAACGTGTAGATTGAATGGGTGTGTCTTAAAACTCGCAATTTTCTTCTCTTTTTCAGCATTAAGCAGTGGTGGAGTACATCGTCCGGGGGCGACAATGTGCACAGCTGACGGAAAGAGGTACCCACTGAACCAAGCCTTCTCCTTCACAGTCGGTTGCTACCGTTACAACTGCGAATGTCGAAAGGATGGTTCTTGGGAGTGTCCAGGACACCGAGTTGAAAATACATGCCGCTCTTTGGAAGGACACAACACTGGACAAGGTAGAATTAATATCTTACAATCCATTATCCCAGTCAAAAGAAAACCCGTGAAATGGTTTCAGCGGTAATCTGGAGGCCGACTTGATTTAGTTTTGGGCCCCTTTACTCCAAATAGTTTAACTCACTGGGGAAGATACACGCCCCCCCCCAATGAAGACGGAAAGCAACAGTAAACTACCGTCTTTACTTGTCCTCCCGAGATTACCATGGCTCTACAATTTGGAGAGCCGTGGTCGTCAACACTGTTAAAACAGCAGGGCCGCTGATGATGATGACTTCAAATGGCATCGGAAAAAATGTACATAAATTCGCCTTTAACAGTAAAACATTAAAAAAAAAAAACGTTACTATGCATTTGCTCCAGAGAAATTTGATGCAGAGATTTTCCAATTTTAACGGATTTTTCAGTATTTGTTCCATAAAAAAGAGTATAAAGGTTTACTTTCAGCTGCCACGTAATTCTTGCTTCCCTTATTTTGTCCTTTAGTCCTCACATTCCATGAGTGGTGTTTCTGACAATGAGAGGAGAATTGCTGTTTTCTAGATCAGAGTCTATTCCATCTAATACTTATCGTTGGCAAATTTTTTTACCTTGAAGTAGTTTATTTTAGCTCCTTACATGAAGTTGCTTCACACCTTGTCTAAAGCGATTTCCATAAAAAAAATATTTTATTATAAAGATACCCATTCTAGCGTAGATAAAATTAATTTCCTGAGCAAAACAGTTTTATACCATTTTTATGTCCATTTACAGAAACTCAAATAAATATGTACAGGGTGGAACGATAAAATTGTCACCCTAAAAAACACTACAGCTTTATTTTAAAACTATTGTTGAAAAAATCAATTCAGTTTTTTCTTGATTATGTAGTAGAGCTGACATCTATTCAATGTAGCTGCCTTCAGCCTTAATCACTGCCTCAACATGGGTCCGGAACTGGGAGCATGCGTTTTCCACAAGCGCCGGCGAGAGGTCGGTGAATATTTGGGGGATGGCGGCAATCAGGCTAGCTTTGGTGTTGTGGGAGGTCATGTTGGTGATGTTCTTGACGTATGACCAAACAAAGTAGTCCAGCGAGTTCAGATCAGAGGAGGAGGAGGGGGAGCAGTGAGAGAAAGTCTATGTTAATATATATTGTATTGCTATGGACTCCACAGCATGGGCTCGCGAGCGCAAGACGACCTAGATTCAGCAAATTGCACGTGACACCAATTATGATCTTGAAGATCTAAGGCAGCTGATGGAAGACAAGGAAATCTGGAGAGAGAGAAAGTCATATTGACTCGGGCTAGGAGTCTGACCAGATACCAGATGAGTGATGACATATCTGATGTTGTAAATATCAATTCGTATTTCAGTTATTGATTATTAACCTAATAAAGGATTACAGTCAGTTTAAACACTGCTCAAAACTTTTTTGCTATTAATACAATATTATAGGAATTAAATTTTATTACCTCATCCAATAGTTCCCCAAAATAACCTCTAGTAACTTTGTTATAAAAATGTATTACTCATATATGTAAAAAAAAAAAAAAAATGAATAACCTTCGCCGATTAATTACCTTCGGTATAATCACGTTAACACACCAGTTCCCATTAGATCACTGAAGTTAAGCAATGTTGAGCCTGGTCAGTACCAGATGGGTAACCAATTTGGAAATTCCAGGCGCTGTATGTAGGAGGATGTCGACACCTCCCTGTAAGAGTTGCAAAAACCTAACATTGTCATCTCCCATAACGGAGATATATATGCGACTGGGGATCGCTTATGAATTTCATATTCCCATGGAATTTCCTCCTTTGAAGGAAGCCGATTAAACCCGTATAGAGTTAGTGCAGTTTCCATTTTCCATTCCATTTCCATTTTACGGCGGAGATTATGTTTTTGTTTTAATTTGTAATTATATTATATGTAGCCTAGTGTTCATATCGCTCGACGAAACATCACCAAACGTGTTCAAAATGTCGTTTATTGTTTTAAAACTGATTTCATTTCTGCAAATGTCAAGGTCACAAAACACGTCAAAGTTCAACTTTTGGCGATAACTTCGTTTCTTTTATTGTAAAAAATCGTTTTTGTTTTTTAGTTTTTTTTTTTTTTTTTTTTTTTTTTATCCAAAAGAGATGCATGGATCTGATACAGGTTTTAGTAACAGTAACCGCCATGCAAAATTTCAGCCTAATCAAATAATAGTTGCCGGTTAGCAGAAGTATACAGTCTCTGAGCGGAGAAAACATGTCCACCCTGCCGTTAATTATTTTGAAAGTTTCTTTTCTAAAATTGAAGAGAAAAAAATACTCGAACAAAAATAACCGTTGCTCATTCAGAATTACAATTATTAAAAAAAAAAAAAAATGCAGAAAAATCCTTATGATGTACATACTCGTCACGGAACCAAGATGTCATATTCCAAAAATTATGTAAATTAAAGTAGCTTCTTTTTTTTTTTTTTAACTAAGATAATCAAATTTATGATTAAGCGAGAGGTGGTGATTTGATCGGCCATGATGTTAAAATAACTCAATTCGAACTATCGAAATCAAAATCAGCCTTATAACGAACTCGTTTAGCATTAAAATCACTAAATTTTGATATTTAGTTAAAAAAATACTTTAACAATTTACGCGATTTTTGGAATAGGACATATTCTTTCAATGACGAGTATGTACATCATAAAATTTTTTCTGTATTTTTAATTGTCGAATTCGAAATACATACCAAATGGTCTTGTTTGTGTTCGATGGTTCACGGGTAGAGTTGGTGTTGCTTAGATCCAATTGAACTACTGTGAACTGTAATTAATCAGCGAAGTTGTATAAAAATACGTGATCATTTGAGCTCTTATGCCTTTCCATTGACCTATATTTTCATCCTTAGAAGTGTATGCGGTTCTGTCATCTGCATTCTAGCTTTCACACAACGACGCCCGGGTCTCCTAGTCGAAAGACTATGTTGAAAGACTCGAATGTCTTTTGTTATCTTGATGATCGTGTTTATTATATCCAACGCAATGTAAACTCGCGTATCATTTAAATTATTTCTTCGACCGTTGTTATACTTTTTTTTATGTTTTCTTAAATCGTGGCTACAATTAAATGAGATGTTTCTTTCGTTTCAGTCAAACGAAGGAATATCCAAGTTGTGATCAGCAATAACCTCCGAACGTGTCCGGTGAAAGGAGTGGAATTTCCTTTGGATCATTCGTTTTCATTCACGCATAACTGTGTCAAGTACAACTGCCATTGCTTCTTTGATGGCACCTGGGATTGTCCACCTGAAAGGATTGAGCACGCTTGTCCCACAACTGGCGGAATACAACACAAGCTCAGTAAGTTCTGAACAATGAAAGGAAATTCTTAATAAGTTAGGAGTGGAGGTTCAGATGTATATAAAAAGTATACTTTTACGTGGAATTAATTGCCTTCTAGGCAAAATATAGGAGGAGGAAGTAGTGAGACTTAAAAGAAATATATGTGTGTATGTGTGTGTGTGTGTGTGTGTGTGTGTGTGTGTGCGTGTGTGCAGATACTTCAAAATGGCAAGAGCCATGACAGCCAACAAACCGGAGGTTCGAGGTTTGTTGGCTGTCAGGGCTCTTGCGGCCTTCGACGTTGTTTGGCTTTTGAAATAATTATATAATCTCTCATATTCTGAATATATATATATATATATATATATATATATATATATATATATATATATATATATATATATATATATGCTTCTTTCTTTTTTCTTTTTTTTTTAGTCACGAGCCCACGTCTCGAGAGATCACATGACAGCCCATTGAGCTCCTGCGTTGTCGAAGGAGTCGAATATGCATCTGGCAGTTCGTTTAACTTTAAAGCATTCTGTTATCGTTTCCAATGCCAGTGTTTCAGCGATGGATCATGGAAATGTCCATCTTCGAAGGCCGAATTCATCTGCCGGGATGTACCTCTCTACCAATATACAACGAACCGAACAACTGGCGAACAACGTAAGTTTCTACTTCCTTTATTCTGTTCTTCTATGCAGTGGGAGAGGTGACGATGACCTCCAGGCGTCCAAATTGAGATTCATCCAATCATATTCAAACTAGCTTGATATTAGGTTGCAAAAAGAAGTTTTTGACTTGATTTTCCCCTTGATTATGAGCTGACCAAGATAGTTGATCAACCCATTTGCATACCTCAAACAGGTGGATACTTTGCAAGCCTTCTGGATCTTTTCCTGGAACTTGTCCTAAACAGGGAAAATCGACTCTGCTGTCCCTTCTGTGATCTTATGATCACACGCTTATCTCCATTGCGATCAACCTATTGATACATTTTCCATTGCAGAATATACCGATACTCCGGGCTCGATTGGGATGGTTTTATATCTTTCATTTCGGAAATCCATTTACATTTAATTTTCTAAATAATGTGTCTTCTATCTTTTCCAATATATCATTCACTTGATGAAAACCTAGATGTATCAAGTTCAAATTCAGTTTGTTCAGCAGAAACACTTTCATCGAACTCACATTCTACCTATGTCTAATCTGGAAAAAGAGGTAAATAATAATAAAAAAAAAGATCCGATTGGTTAACAGTTGTTATTGAGAGTTTTATAAATGATTTTAAAGATTCTAACAAAGACCAAATAACCAGCCATCGTTCATTCTTGAATCTGCTGCTGCCATTGCTCATGGAAATCGCATTTTAATCTTTATAAACCGTATGGATTGTGATTGAATTTAATTTGTGACAAACCTGTTCTTTCGGCTGATCTCGTGCAGACAAAAAAGTGAAGAGAAAAGAAAGAAAAAAAGAAATGACCGCCTTTTTATATGCTTGCTCAATATGCAAATGAGATGCTTCTGATCGTATATAAAAGAAGAAACTGATTTTTCGGGAGGGATTTTGGACGACTTGTGTCAGCTGTATGTTGTGTTTCTTAGTTGGGAGGTTCTTGATAGCAGAACATAGAATGTTGAAAGTGTGGCTTCGTTGTTTCTTAGTTGTTTTTACCACATGGATGACACAAACAAACGCCAGCTTTAAAACGATTAATAGTTAAAAGTCCTAAGTCTAATCGGTTCAAGCCTAAGGCTCGGTTTATGTTTTTTTTAAATTCCATTTTCACTGCAAACAAGGCACAGTGCCACTTTGATGTAGGAGGTTACTGTCGGGGCATAAGTTGCAGGGATATTAGGAAGGGAGATAAGTGGTAAGACGTCTGTTCACATTACACTTGAACTTCTGCATGTCAGTACAGTTGGGAAAGCAGAATCCTGGAAGAGAGTTCCAAAGTCTAGCAGTTCTGGGGAAGAAACTATTGAAGTAGAAGGCTTTCTTACATCTAGGGATCTCTACTGTGAAGGGGTGGGATTTAGCTACTTGTCGGGTTATTTATATCGAGGAGGTACAAGTGCTTGTAGTTCGTCCGAGCATTCACCATTAAAATACTTGTAGAACAGGCAGAGGGATGCAACGTTTCGTCGATGGGACAGAGGTTGAAACTTAAATGACAGTTCAGAACCTAGCGAATCTCTTTTGAACCTTGTCCATAAATGAGAGGCTAGTAGCAAATGCACCAACCCAAATGTGACAACTTTACTCCATATATGGGCGAATGGTGTTCTTATAGAGGTACAGGATACTTTCAGGTGTAAGTAGCTTTCTAGCACAGTAGAGAGAGGCAACCTTCCTCGTAGCAGCCTTGGCAATGCTCTCAATGTATCTGTTTCTCGTGAACGTTAGGGCAGGAGTTTAAAAAGTACTTCAGGTAATATATCTTTAGTCATTGCTATTAGTGGCTGAGAAGTGTGACTTTGGGAAAATAAAAAAAAATGTTGTACAGATATAAGACTTTTATTCCAACAATCATTAACAGTCCTGAGATGATTTCATCATCATCTGAATTTGCTACAAATTTCACCTTCTACAATTAGGGCCCTTAATTTTCGGAATTTCTCCCCAGGATTGTGCATCTGCTTACTGGTATACATATACCAGTCAAAGATGTTGGAAAACATATGAAGCGACGATTCTAGCAAAGCAACTGATATCGGTAAGATTCCAGTTATTGTGCCTATGTAGCTACTATCAGAACTTGCTCATAAAATGTACAATCGTTGTGAAATTGAAAAAAACTTGTTGGTTTTCCCAATATTTGAAAATATTGGTGATCAGTGCTTGGCATCTCAGTCCAGACCTGTCAGTCTCCTATGCATCACCAGTATGATGCTTGAATCTGTAACAAATCAAGAAATTGTCAGGCATCCAAAAAAAAAATTTCCTTAATAAATAGCGATACGAATTTTGTTCTGCAAGGTCAACTGTTGATGTATTAACTAATATCAGATAAGATCAGTGAATCTTATTTTTAGAGCAATAACTTTTCACATACCAATGGGTTTTGACAGGTCTGTCACAAAATGTTGCTTGAAAATTTTTCTTATTATGGAATACCTAGCAGCGTCATCATAACTGTTATATCGGCCTTCCTTAAACAGAGGAATTTACACCGATTAGCACTATAAATAGCGCTAGTAATTCCAACATCGGTGAGAGAGATACGACTGCACTTCAACTGCTAGCGGATATACACGATTTCCTATCTTTGTACATTATTGTTAATACACTTGTTCCTTAACCGAACCTCGACTTGATTGTTCTTATTTTCACTGTTGTTCCACGACACAATTATTGAATCTTTTCTCTCTGATATAAAAATAGATAATGATCAGAAGTTTGAATCATTTTTTGTATGCTTTTGCATGAACCATGTAGTTATAAACATTTCCCAACCTTTTTATAAAGTCCTTTAATATTATTATTGTATTCTGCAAGAATTTTCACGCTGCACTAGTTAGGTAGTCGAGGTTATACAAGGCAATACTGCATTGTACGATATTCCTCTTCACATTCCCATATGATTGAGTCATTTTTGTAGCCAAAGCAACTTTTAATTTCCCTATTCTCGTTTTAGTTGGTTGAGTGCCCTACACTGGGTCTAAGCTGTTTTTTTGTTTTACAAATGGATCACCACTAATTAAGGCTTGAAGGCCAATGGAAATAAGGGTTAATGAGTGTACTGTGGTCACAGGGACAACAGCATAGTGTTGTAGTGAAAAAAGGGTAGAATATATTATTTAAAGGGATAGCTGAACAGGAACTTGTTTAGTAATTTATTTTTTGTGGACTATTATCCTCATCTTTTTTAGTTTTTGTTGTTTCATGACATTTTGGCCAACCATTCAACCTGATGAAGGCCAGCGGAATAGTTGTCCGAAACGTTGTGAAACAGCAACAACTAGAAAAGATGAGGGAATAGGCTTCAAAAAAATAAATTAATAAATAATACTCATCTCAATAAATCCCAATTAAAATAATATATATATAAGAACTTGTTTACATTGGACTTGAAGACGATCATATTGTAGTCAGCTGGAAAGCAGGCCAGCTGAATAGGGTTCCACAAATGGACAGTTCTAGGAAAGAAGCTTTTTTTTTTTTTTTTTACACGGTGGTCACCACTTATCAAGGCCCGGAAGCCACTCAGAGATAAGGGTTATTGCAAGTACAGTACGTTAGTGTGGAGATTTGATGAAGTGTTTACTTAAGGGGGCGGTTCATTAGGAATTTGTTAACGTTGGACTTGAAGATATCCAAGTTGTAGTCAGGTGGGAAGCAGGCAGACGGAATAGAGTTCCACATGCGTGCAGTTCTAAGAAAGAAGCTTTGTTCATGGAATCTACGTTTTGATTTAGGCACAGATAAATTTTTCACAGTGGATTCAGCTAGACGGGTGTTTGTCGTGAAAGACTGGCGAGGGGGACCAGAGATTGGAGTTCAGACAAGCACCTGCCATGGAAATAACGATAAAACAAGAAAAGGCTCACAACGTCTCTTCTTTGTTCATTGAATTGAACAGACATTGAAATGTTTTGATTTACACACTGATAGAGAGTGGTGGAAATTGTTGATAGCCGTTGTAGTTAGACGAGTGTTTTTGTGATAGCTTGATTCCAATAAGAAGGGTTGTATCGTTCTTTTGTTTTTTAATGAAATGTCTTCTTTTTTTTTCTTGTTTTTCAGTTTCTAGCCAAGGAGTTGTGATTTCTCCAAGATCAACTCCAAAGTATTGCTCAGCGTATGGATTATATCATAAGTTGAATCAATCGTTTATTGTGACTGACAAATGTTTCCGGTTACGGTGCCATTGTCACTCTGATGGATCCTGGGAATGTCCGTCACATCAGGCAATCTACTTCTGTCCAACCAATTCTCGACACATTCATCGAGGTGAGTATGGTTCACACTTCGGAAACATGTTTCATGTTTATAAGTAAAAACAAATCTCAACGAAAATTGGTTAACTAAACAGGAAATAACTTTTATCGAATTAAATCGCCTTTTTAATCATTTCCTACAAAAGCAAAAGAGAAATTAACTCATGCAAAAAAAAACTCAATGGTACAAAAAGCTCTTAAAAATCGTTTATTTAATATCAAATAATTCATGATTACGGCTATGACAACAGAATATTCTTATCGTTGTTTTGACTCTCAAGTATATATTCGATACAGTTAGACACAGTTAATCAACCGAGAACCACATCACTCTATATAAAAGCATATAAGATATCAACGGATACACACGCAAGCGTCAAAACAACGAAAAGAATATTCTGTTGGCCTAGCCCTGCTCATGATCCACTGGGTCAGTGTTCGTTATATATATATTATTAGATACAGAATTATTTACTTTTTATGTTAATCAATAAAAATTCAGCAATCCATAGTTACGGTTGCTTCAAATTTCACGTTTGTATCGAGATAAACAAACAAGATTATAATGAACATAAAAACGCAAGATCCACCTCCTCTTCAGAAAGTTAGACTCAGGGAGAATGAAAAGGCTGAGAAACCATTGGGCAGCATCCTGGATGGGTACAGAGAGTATTGGAATTATGAGGAGACTTATTGTCACTAAAGACCCAGAGAAAATCAGCAGCCGATCTTAGCAAGGAATCAATAGTAAAAAGCTGTTGTGATAATGCAAACTGATTTGCAATGGTTACAGAAAGAAGTTGAGTGCTAGAAATCAGACAAAACCAGATGATTCTCTGCTGTTAGTAAAAACTCCTGCGAGAACTCCTAGTTAGAAAAGTACTAATCATTAGCAATCACTTTGTTTAAACGAAGTATGATTTTAGGATGGTCTGTCAACCACGAGTATTATAGCACAAATTGTTAGGTGAGAACCACACGTGCATTTGTTTTAAATATATGGTGCATTGTAATGAACACAATCCATTCTCTCCACTAGGTAACTGATGACTGTGCTTTGTCACAAGAACCTAAATCAAAATAAAAACATGAAAGATATTACCAACGACATTACCACGGCTGTTTCAGAAGGTGGGTGCACCAACCACTAGCCTGTCGCTTTTAGACAATATGCAAAAGAAAAGAATATCAAGCATCTATTGAGTTCCAGCTTTTCTACCATTGGCGCATTGTTGCATCCCTGGGAAATGTGCTCTGATAAACATAGTGCACTTTTACTGTCAACCAACCCAACCAGAAATAAAATCCCACCTCTTCACTGTAGAGGTATATAGATGCAAGAAAACTTTCTATTCTAATAGCTTCTTTCCTTGAACCCTTGTGTCTGAAATTCCCTTTCTGCTTCCAGTTTCCCCGACTGTACCAACATGCAAAAACTTAAATGTAATATTAATAAACACTATGCTATATAATTCTCCACTTAAGATTCCCCTTATAAATTGTGTGGCAAGTCGTAACTTACTTGGCTAGCATGTGTGCGTGCTTCAGAGTCAGTTGTGTAGCAAAAAAAAAAGAAAAGAAAAGAAAGACTAAAATGGCGGCACCCAGTTGGTGTTATGGTTGAAAATCGTGTGAGCCACACAGACTGTCGTCATTGCTATGCAAATGCAAGAGTCAGGTGAGTAAAAATAAACGTGAAGCAAACAGACGATGAGTTGGAAGAAGGCGTGCTACGTATGTAGTCATGTGCAAGTCAACTTGAAAGAGTGTCGAGTTTTGGAGTTGGAAGCTTACCCGAGAAATTGTTAGTTTAACAATATAAACACTTAGAGTATTTAACCATTTCCATTTGCCTGTTTCCCACCTGACTACAACTTGGATGTCTTCAAGTCCAACATAAACAAATCCCTGGTGAACCGCCCCCTTAAGTAAGGCACCTTATCAAATCTCCAATACTAACGATTACTACGATATTATCCCATTGATTACTGTACATGCAATAACCCTTATCCTTGAGTGGCTTCTGAGCCTTGAAAAGTGGTGACCCCCATGTAAGAAAAAATAATATTTAGAGTATTTAACCATATAAATACTTAGATTATTTAACCATATAAATACTTAGATTATTTAACCATATAAATACTTAGAGTAGCCCCTTACTTCACAGTAGCCATATGCCTTGTGAACACAAGTAAAAAAAAGAAATGGTTTTACTTTGTATTTTATAAATGCATATGTGTAGCTAAATATGCTTTCATGAATAAAAATACATTTATAAAAAAACATATACAACTATATTTGTCTTCTTCTTTGTGTGTGCCTTTGAAGTGTTTGGTCAAAACAACAGTTTCTCACTTCTTTTGCAGTCGTTTTGCCTTTGTTACACTTTGTAAGATCTTTCAAGCTGTTCTGGTTGGACAGTAGATAAAGCAGTGTTGTATCGTATGGTCTTTCTCTTCCACATTAGTAGATGGTTGGGTCAATTTTGTAGTCCTATTTATTTATATCAACTTTTGATTGTTTCATTCCCGTTCTCAGGTGACTGAGTGTTTTCCATTGTAGTCAGAGTGTTTTTGAATGAGTCTCAGAAGAGAATATTCCCATGTCGGTAGCAGGGGGGGGTGTATCATTATCTAACCGTCTGATCCACAGCTATAGTCTTGTCTCTTCCTGAGATGGTGTTAGAGGGCTCACAAGGTTTTAAAAACCTTCCTCTTTAACTGGATATTAGTTCACCTCCATAAAACAGATGCAGTTAGAGTTAACAACGTTAAAGCTGATTTTCATAATTCATTTATTATAGGGCACACATAAATGCCTATTTTGTGAACCTCTATTTTTACGTGATAACCCGCTGGATGCATTTGATTTTATGCTTGTTCATTGCAGCTCCAAGCCGAAGCCTTTATGTAACAGTGAGTAGCCGACCAACGATGTGTCATGTGAAAGGAAACCAGTTTGACTTAGGAAAACCGTTCGTCTACATGGATGGCTGCTTTAAATATCATTGCATTTGTAACATGGACGGATCGTGGGCGTGTCCATCAAAGAGAACACTAGATATATGCCCGGCAAATTCTACAGAAGAGTCCAGAATGCAAAGAGGTTTGTGCTTTGTTTATTTAAATAACAAACGCATAATAATTTCAAGATTTATTTTTTATTTATTATCCTCATCTTTTTTTCTTAGTTGTTTCACGACGTTTCGGCCAACTATTCCTCTGGCCTGCATCAGGTGGTAACCGCAACGAATAGGAACTCTGAATCATGGAAGGCAGTAATTGCAATGAATGCAATCAGGAGATTCAGTGTTCCTATCTGTCGTGGTTACCACCTGATGAAGGCCAGAGGAATAGTTGGCCGAAACGTCATGAAACAACTAAGAAAAAAAGATGAGGATAATAGTCTGCAATAAATAAACATTAATAAATAATACTCATCGCAATGAATTCCAATTAAAATAATATAATTCCAACATTGTTTGTATATATGATGATGATGACATCATCATCATCATCATCATCATCATCATCATCATTAACTGAGTGAGAGAATTGGAGTTCAATGCAGCTTCAAACATGAAGATGTCAATATTGTGACCTTTGGGACTGGATAATCGGTGACCCCTTGTAAAAAGAAAACTCATCATTATCATCGTCAACATCATCATGATTATCGTCTTTATCATCATCACTATCTTTATCATCCTCATTGTCATTATCAACATCATCAATATTGTGTTTATCATCATCGCTGTTATCATCATCATCATTATCATCTTCATCATCATTAAAATGGCAAATTGGAGCTCAATGCAGCTTCAAACATGAAGATGTTAATATTGTCTGTTTTGATGGAGGTCATTCTTTGTTCGTAAAAGACTACAGGTTATTGCTGACAGAGGTGAGCAGCAACCTGTTGATACAAGTCATCGATGAAGGTCATCATCTGCTGGCATTGGGTGTCGATTTCACATACACCAACGCATCATTGTTATCCTCATTTGGTATCGCAAGAGATGACTGGCTGTTTCTGCGTGCTGTAGATTGTCTACAATCACAAAAATGATCAAAAGCTGCAGATCCTTTAGATGTTGTTGGATTTCACTAGATTATCCTATTTAGTCGGGATGTGGTCGTAACACTGCTGGATGTCAAACCAATCCATAATGGATGGCCATACTAAGAACAAGAGTTCATGACAGAAGAGCTTTGATACTACCCATTGTCAAACTGCTGCCGCATCAAAGAGAGCTTGGACTTTGGGACTGTGATGAATCAATTTCTAAAAGTCATCCAAGAGATACTGACCTGTAAAAGAGACGTTAAACCGATGATGCTGTTTTTGTTTTACTAAGATGTCAGCAATTATCAAGGCCAAAAAGCTATATAAAATGTCAAAGCGAATAATGAAACCAAGAATAATTTTCATAACGTAGAAATTGGTTTATGAACTTTTTTTCATAAACTTTTTTTTTACTCTTCATCAAACGTTGTTCTCTTATTTTCGTCAGTTAATATATCTACTTATATAAAGTTGGGTATGCGTCTTAAACTAATGAACCGATCATTATTACTTTTGTGAAACAGCTGCTAAGTGTAAGGATGGTTAATATGTACTATATTTATTTAAATTTTTTTATGCAAAAGGGGGTGAGAGTCCTTTGTAAAATTTCAGATATTTTTGATTTGTGTGAAATTTTAAGACATCAATTAAGACATATTCTCTCGATTTCAGTTTCTTTGAAGTATTTTAAAGGGGTTCTTAAGCGGCACAATATGAGCATTTGAAAATCCATATAAATGGCAAGATACACCGAGAAGGTATAGCTCGTGGACAAACAACATAATTTCAAACGATTTCATTTATAAGCTTCCTTATTCTTCAAAGTTAATGACTGTTCTTTTTAAAAATTCAATTATAAGTCTAGAGATAATGTTTGTTTAGTTTTAGGAAAAGAGAGCGAGAAAGAGAAACTATTGCTATTGGTAGTAGTTAGACGAGTTTTGTTGTGTATGTTTTACAGGGGGGGGGAAGGTTGAAAATGTTAGATAAGATTATTTATCATATTTATTTATTTATTAATGGATCTTATTTATGATAAACATCCAATTGTTAATATATTTTGTAAAAATATATATTTTACAGAATGAATGAATATTAATTCAATAATTATGAAAATGTTTTAAAATATATCAAACTAGAAGATGTACCCAGCATTGGCCGATATTAAACGCAACGTTAAATCCATTTTAAGAAAATGAAGTAAAAAAAACGGAAGGAAACTGAGGCATGTGCATACGAGTATTATATTTTTTCGGAACAGTTCACTTTTTGTAAGTAAAAAAAATACTCGAGCTGAGATTGAAACCAAAACCAGTGAATCAAGTACGATAACCATTAGACCAGCTTGCCACATTTAAAATAGTCTTTTCAAACCGACTTATTCTTAACATAATATGAACAATTCGTGCATGCGCAATCATGAAACAGTTGACAAACAAATAACAATCCGATTAACTCCAAGTACAATTTTTTTCAATTTTAACCCCTTAGCAGCCATTTTTTCTGGATAAAAACTGATTAAATAGTTTTCCACATGTCTGAACACCATATATACCAAATTTCAAGTCTGTAGATCAAAAATTCGTTGAGTATATTGAGAAGTGTCCTCACACACACACACACACACACACACACACACACATTCTCACTTTTATAGATATACTAGATTTTCTTTTTCTTTAATTCTTTATCTTTCTTTATTATTGAAATTATTCTAATTACTATTCTCATCAACGTTCATCCCGGCTTTTTTCATCTTTTCACATTTGGGAAAATTCATGTTAAACTTAGGAATGTGAAAGGAAGTTTGAACTGAACTCTTTATTAAATCACACGTTGTCACATTGTTTTCAGTCCATCTTAATGGGGTAAAAGGAAGAGAAGAGAAAGAAAGGCCGAGAGAAAAAGTCAAAATTGGCATGGAAAAAGAAGAAGCGGGGTGTATTTTAACCACATGGCGGCAGGACAGGAACTTTTAAAGATAATGCATAACTCATTTATATTCCAAACTTTTAACAAGATTTTCAGACGACTATATTGTCGCTGGTTTGGAAAATATGTGTCAGGCGGCTTGGTGTGAAAATGACCAGCAATAAATGCTTTTTCTTTTAACTAAAATAAATAGAAATAAACGTGTCAATTTTCTCTCCTCATTTCTTTGCAAAACTTTCATATACAATGTCGGGTCTGTGTAAAGATCATGTAACGATATACCAACATATAAAACGGACATTAAACAGACAAAGATGATGATGATAACATTAAAAAGACAATGATGATGATGATGATGATGATGATGATGATGATGATGATGATGATGATGATGATGATGAAAATATCAAAAGTGTTATTACAATTCAATAATTTGATTTTTGAAAAATTGAAATTTTCACTCAGCTTACAAAACTAACATCTGTCAAATGTTGATCTTTGCAACTTTTTATCAATTAAAACATCTTTTCGTCCTTCATCTATTTAAAATTTTCCAGCGTCTGCTGTACATGGAATTCCAACGCGTCGACAAATCGTCTGGTTCTGCATGGTTAAAGGCAAACGCTACCCGGTCGGTCAACCATTTACTTATGTTGAAGGATGTATTCAATACTCTTGTGATTGCAAAAGAGACGGAACCTGGAACTGCCCTGCTGATAAATCAAAAAATCTATGCCAAGGACAAGGCAGAACAGATCACCGAACACAACATACAGGTGGGAAAACTACAACGTTGTAATATCAATGTACTTTATGAACGGTTTATTATCTCTTTATAGGCACAATTTTCGTCTTTATCTGTATTGCTGGTTGCTTGCTGGGTTTGACGGCATGTTAACAGTCGTCAGATCATTCTATGCTAAAAACCATATATATTTTTTGTACATGATTCGTTTTTAGATTAATTTATTTTGCAAGTGAATATTTTTTTAAATAAATAGTCTGTAAAGTTATTATTTAAGGGTCCTATCAGGTTCCATCAGTAAGAGTGGTTCTGGGAACAGAGGTAAATAAGGCATGACTCCATACTTCTCAAGCTTAAGCCTCACCTCTAAATGCGATTTTATGTTAGACCCATGACAGTTAGTGGGGCAAGAGCTTGACTAGTTGGTAAGGTTTGGAAATAGTATACACAGATTAAAGGGTAGAAAGAGCTGAGAAAGATGGATTCTGTGGAGGAGGTATGGGTAGGGCAGAGGCGAATATCTTGCCGAAGAATTTTCAGGCGTGTTTAGTATTGTGGACTCTTCTGAGGTACTCTCACTTCAGGATCAGAGTAGAACTGGGAGTAATCTATTATATAAGGACAGTTACCTGTGTTTTTTTTTAATTTTGTTTTACTGCAATTAGTTTTAAGAGATCAAGGGAGCTAACTCCTCCTGGAGCTAACACTTGATTCGATTACGATTTAAATTTATATCTGAGGGCTCTTTTAAGAATATACGCTTTTCCCTTTAGATCTGCTATCTGTATTTCGTTACAGCTTGGTCTTCCAAGGATTGTTTCCAAGTATTTCTGAAGATTCGTTTTTATTAGACTGGTTGCTCCTATCACAACCGGTATAAAATTTATTTATTTCAGAGACCATGTCGTTTTTAGATCATTTTTTAGGTCCTGATATTTTGTTATCTTTTCCCGTTCAGCTCTATTG
>NC_136492.1:104602508-104605008 GCF_053919585.1 Euprymna scolopes
AACATCATAAAATAGTAATTTCTAAATTCAGCGCCCCCAAATCATGAAAGCAGTCTTTGTTGACTTTTTTCTCACAATGATAATGTTAGACACAAGGTCAGTTTATAGTGGGGCACTCTGATCTGAATGCAAACATAATTTTGCTTGTTTTTTTTAATTTTTTATCAGGACATCTCGAGCGATAGGTGATAGATCCACCGTTCTCGTAAAAAATAAAAAGGAAGACGACGGCAATAAATCCTCTGGCATGGTATCTTTAGACTACAAAAATACCCTTAAGCCATTCTCTCATTTTAATAAAGATAAATTACACGAATACAGTTGTGTTCCCTGTATAATAAAGATAAATTGAATTGTCTTTTAGCATGAGATAAATAGAGTTATCTCCCCTCACAAAAAGAAATAGATTCATCTTTCCTTATAAGATAAAGATATCATTTTCTTTTTACAAATTTTAAGTGAACAGATAATTTAACATATTTTGCAATAATCAATAGATGTGCTTACACATCTAGTTAAGGCCGAGTTTCTCCACTTTTCTTGAATTTTATTTTTCATCCGTTTTTTATAAAAAAAATATATATATATATATTCAGAATTGCGATGGTGATTGAATAATATATTGAAAGTAAATAATAGGAATGCTATAGCAAAAAGAAAAATAAAACAGAAAAAAACGATCTCTAGAGTGAGATTCGAATCCACAATTGCATAAAATATTAGAACTAAAGGCGTTCAATTTAACCCTATATATATTTAAAATTGTTGATAGTGGTTGTAGCTAATCGAGTGCTTTTATGAAAGTTTGGTAAAGAGAAACCATAGATTGGAGCTCAGACAAGCACTTGCAACGAAAATAACAACAGAGCAGAGACAGGCTCGCAACATCTGTGGGAAATAGGTTGCCGGGAAAAGAAAAGGGCATCACCTACTAGGTTTTAAAGTGGCTATCAAGTCAAGATAGGGCGTGGTGAGCAGCTCCTCCCCAAATGTGGCAACAGTACCCCATTCTAGGATGTACTTGGTTTTTATACAGATAGAGGATTACATCAGCAGTGAGATACCTACTGGAATAGTAGAATGATCCAACCATTTTTCCATTGATCTTGGCAACAGTTCCATTTCCGATCAGGGGTGAAGGTCAGTTCCAGAAGCTTTTCAAGACAAGAGCTATTTATTTCAATTAGGGCCAGATGGTCTTCAAAGCATAAAGAGAGAAGCTTGGTTTTTGATGTTTTAAAATTAACCAGCCACCTTTTTCCCCATTGTACCACATTCTCAAGATCAGAAGAGAGAGAGAATCAGAAAGATCTTGGTCATTGCTGGCCTTTGAAGTGTTGCCATAAATTGTGGTGTCATCTGCATAAATGTCTACGAATGATCTAAGAATGTGATTTGGGAGATCATTGATGAAGATCAGAAAAAGAGAGTTTGGCCAAGGATGGACCCGTGAGGGACGTCAGCGTGGATACTATGAGCTTTTGATTCCTGCCTATCAACGACTACTTTTATAAGCCTATCAGAGAGAAAGGATTTAATAATTGAGAGGAAATTTCCAGCTATTCTTTAGCTGACAATCTTCTGAATTAGACCTTTATTCCATACCCTATCAAAAGCCTTGTATATGTCAAGGGCTATTGCTCTAGAAATGAAGATCCATTTGAGAAATTCACTAATCCTGTGTGATATTACAGTTAGCATGTAATGAGAAGTCAAATATTCGAGATAAAATTTAAAGTGCGACACAATCTTTGGATAATCTTTTAAAGAATCAAAATGGTTTATCTATTCTATATTTATTATTAAGGAATATAGTTTTTGCGATAAAAACTATAAGGGATTCAATGTTTAGGCTGATCCATTTTGAGCTTTTGTCCAAATAGAAATCTTCAAATGGATGAAATGCTTGGTTTGGTCAATCTATTTTATAGCATATCAATCCTGTTTATTACATGTATGGATTAGTTGCCAATTAAGGATGATATATTTTCAGTATAATACAGCATATATATATATATATATATATATATATATATATATATATATATATATATATATATATATATTTAAAAGAGATTAGAACAATAGTCTAAAGAGCAAAGTGTATTTTAATGTAATAGTAAAATTACTAGTTTGATAAAAATACAGGGAAAATATATATATATATATATATATATATATATATATATATATATATATATATAATATAAATCTGAACGTCTGTGTGTGTGTCTGGTCACGAATAGGCTCCTATATGGTTGACTATTATAGAAAACTGATTACATATAATGATAGAAGATGTATCGAGACACAGGAATGGGTATGTTCGATCTGGCATAATGATGATTCATTAAAATTGTGGGGTCTGCATACGCGCCTGGTCCACAAAGTATGAAATAAAAAATTAAAAAATTTAAAAAAAACGTTTACAATGTTTTTGATATAAGAATACTTTGGTAAGTATGTTTTAACTTAAATAGGGATAGTATAATAAAATTGT
>NC_136492.1:104610008-104617508 GCF_053919585.1 Euprymna scolopes
ATTATTTCCTTATCTATAATCATTTCTAGGTGATCATTTTCCCCAGTAATCACTTATTTTACAGTTCTCCTTCCCCAATGATTTTTCACCAAGTACTAGTGAGTATATTCCCAATTTATTAAGTGATTATTTCCCCATTAAATGTTTTATAATGATTTTTTTTTCTTTACACACAATAAAGCAGGTATTAAGTTTGACTGCAAGCGTTATGGATGTAATTGTCTGTTCTATATGAAATCTCTTCACGTATCTAAAAAACTACTTGTGTTACAGATTGTGTCCATTGTACTGTGAAGAACAGGACCTACCGAAAATTGTCGCGTTTTCATTACATGGAAGGATGTATAGAACGCCATTGCACATGTAACTGCGATGGTACGCCAAACTGTCCATTGGAAGATTCTATCTCTCGCTGCCATGGTTGCATTGACTGTGTGGTTGATGGAGTTCTTCAGAAAGGACATTCTCACTTTAAGCGCACTAAAGGCTGTGTCACAATTGATTGTTCGTGTTATTGTAATGGAACCTTTGAATGTTTTGATGAGAGGAAAACTCTGCTGCCCTGTGCAGAGAATACTCCGATTGGAGGCAACACAGGAGACATGACACCGACGCCTCCTACGCCAATTACGTTATCAGGAACAATGCCTACCCTCATCTTTACGGATCGCTTCTTGCCTCCGGGCTTTACACGAAAACGTTTTCACCCAACTGTACCCCCAACACTAGCTAGCGCCACACCTGCCAGGCCTAGCAATGGAGGTGCTTTAACTGGGCCCGGAAACTTGTCAATAGCATTCCAGCACAAATCAATAGGAAATGACACAAAAATAGATTTCAAACCAAACATTACTCTTCAAGGTAGACCTTCAGTTCACACAACAAATCACTCACAGCACTCAGATAGTAAAAAGATAGCACGTACAGATGTGCGGGTGGTCAATGTGACTGACCATGATTCCAGATCAAAACTTCATCCTGGAATAGTACCTGGTCTTAAAGACCGAGATCAGAGAGAATGTAAAGGTTGTAATGTCTACACTAAATATCATAAAGGAAATACAACTTTTAAATACATCGAGGGCTGTTATGAGTACCTGTGTACATGCTATTGTGACAGCAGTTGGACATGTCCTGATGACCAGACAGTAAATACATGTGTGACTCAAGTTGCTCGCTGCAACTTTTGCACTGTAGATGGACGGACCTATCACGGCAATACAACATTTATATACAAAGTTGATGATTGCACTGAACGGACGTGCAAATGTAATTGTGATGGCAGTTTCAGTTGTCCTTCCAATGAAACTATAAACGTTTGTGACAATACACCACAATGCAAACAATGCTCTGTCCGTGATCAGCTATTTGAGCCGAATACAAATTTTACACTGCAACAAGGTTGCCTGAGGTATCGCTGTAAATGTAATTGCGATGGTAGCTGGAATTGCCCAGCAGAAGCCACCGAAAACATTTGTCAAACCAGTCATCTATCACAACCAGCGTCCCAGTGCATCAGATGCAATGCTAGAGGTGTTATCGCTGAGCCAAACACAAATTTTGAACTGCAACAGGGTTGTATAAAATATAAATGCTTCTGCAAATGTGACGGTGGCTGGAGCTGCCCTGGAGATACAGCGGTCGATATATGTAACATTGATGCGGAAACAGGATGCCAGTTTTGCGACGTAAGAGGGGAAAAGAAGAAAGGACATTCTAGATTTGAACTTAAAGATGGTTGTTGGAATTACCAGTGCATATGCAACTGTGATGGCAGTTGGAACTGCCCAAAAGAAACGGCTAGCTACTCCTGCCAGACAACACCACGGTGTTATCAATGCAATGCTCGTGGTTCTGTCTATGAACCGAACACAAGGTTCTCTCTTCAGGAAGAATGTTTTAAGTATCAGTGCACATGCAACTGTGATGGAAGTTGGAATTGTCCTGGAGAAACGGCTGTAGACACATGTAATACTGACCCGGAGACAGGTTGCCGCTACTGTGAGGTAAGAGGTCAACGAGAAAAGGGTAACACCAGATTTGAACTTCAGGAAGGCTGCATAAAATACCAATGCATATGTGAATGTAACGGACGATGGAACTGTCCCGCCGAACATAGCATTAACACTTGTGTGACACAAACTCCGTCACAGAGTAAATGCCACACCTGTATCGTGCACGACAAGTCCTACCAAGGCAACAGCTACTTCACACATGAAGAGAATTGCTTCAGATATCAATGCACATGCCACTGTGATGGAGGATGGAATTGTCCAGCCAGCACCGCTGTTTATATATGTGATCGCACGACACCAGCTCCTGCGTGTCGCCATTGTATCGCCAAAGGTCAGTACTTTGCTGGAAACTCGGATTTCATGCTAGAAGAAGGATGCTATCGTTACAGCTGCCGCTGTAAGTGTGATGGAGGATGGGAGTGTCCGGCTCATTCTGCAGTCAATATCTGTGACCGAACCCTCGCGGATTGCAACTCATGTAATGCCTATGGGAGAGTGATTCCTGGAAACTCGTCTTTCATATATACTTCTGAATGCTTCAAATATGACTGCACGTGCAAATGCGATGGCAACTGGCACTGTCCAGCAGATAAAGCGATTGATATATGCAATACCCCTGCCGCCGGTTGTCAGCAATGTAACGTTAAGGGAGTCTTACATCCGGGTAATTCTAACTTTACACATGAGGAAAACTGCTTCCGTTACCAGTGCTTTTGTAAGTGTGATGGATCATGGGATTGCCCCCCGGAAACAGCCGTGGATAGTTGTCATACATCAAATCGTTCATTAACGGACAGTAGATGTCTGAAATGTCAAGTGGACGGAAAGGTGTATCATGGAAACACAAAATTCCAGAGAGACAAAGACTGCTTTCGGTATCAATGCGAGTGTCACTGTAATGGAACCTGGGATTGTCCACCAGAAAGCGCCTTTGACATCTGCAACACGGATCAATCAGAAAAGACATGCAAAAAATGTCAGATTGGAGACAGTTCTTACGCAGCCAACACAAACTTTTATCACGTAGACAATTGTAGGAAGGTCTTGTGTAAATGCAATTGCGACGGTAATTACAACTGTGTTGAAGATAACGTTATTAATATCTGCAATGGAACAAGTGAAGAATGCACTAAATGCATGGTGCAAGGCAAATCATACCTTGGTAATTCAGATTTCATCTACCAATATGGTTGCTACAGCTATCACTGCAGATGCAACTGCAATGGAAAGGCTACCTGCCCAGAAGAAAAAGCAGTTGACGTTTGTGCTGCAGGGATACTTGACCAGAAACTAACGCAAAAGTGCCAAGTGTGTAAGGTGCACGGCAGATTCTATAAGGGCAATACAAAATTTGTCTTGCAGCGCGGTTGCTTTTCTTACCAGTGCACCTGTTCTTGTGATGGCAGGTGGCATTGCCCATCAGAAAGTGCAAAAGACGAATGCTCCACCCCAGCCACAATAACTGTTGAGCCAACCAACAACAGGAAGTGTAAAAGATGCAAAGTGAAACATCAAATCTTTAAAGGAAACACTGTGTTCTTCCAAAATAATGGATGCTACAGGTATCAATGTAAATGCAGTTGTGACGGAAGTTGGGAATGTCCGACAGAAGAGGCTGTCGACATCTGTCGTGGGCTTGAAGGAAGACTACCTATTGCTGATAGACAATGCATAAACTGTAAAGTTAGGGGCCAGTTATACAAAGGTGGTGAAGATTTTGATCTCTTAGAGGCATGTTTCAAATTTAGGTGTCATTGCGATTGCAATGGAAAATGGAAGTGTCCATCAGAGCAACCAGAAAATGTGTGCACCTATGAAACACCAACCAAGAAACCTTGCCAGGAATGTATAGTAAAAAAGAAAACCTACCCAGGAAATTCTTGGTTTACATATGAACAAGGTTGTCGTCGACATCAGTGTCAGTGTCGTTGTTCAGGAACCTGGCACTGTCCTAAGCATTTAACAGCTGATGTGTGCAATATCAACAAAGATGTTCGTTCAGATGGAGTGTGCAAGAAATGTGTTGTTAGGGGTATGTCGTATGCTGGAGATTCATATTTCTCATTTGATAGAGGCTGTCTTCGTTTTAGATGTTCTTGTAATTGTGATGGTTCCTGGAATTGTCTGGCTGGGCGAGCTGTGAATATTTGCCAAGGTACAAAGCCCGTAAGGAAATGTAAAAAGTGTCAAGTTGGAAGAAAGGTTGTCAATGGAAATGAGACATTTGAATATGTTTTTGGCTGCACGAAATACCAATGCAATTGCTTCTGTGATGGTAAATTCTTCTGTCCCGGAGACAAAACACAGGAAATCTGTGGTCGGCAAAATAAGAATTCAACCGTGATTTCTACAAAACAATCAAACCGAGACCCAAAAACAAGCCAGTCTTGCAATGATTGCACCATAGATGGAAAAACATTCCCTGGAAACAGTAATTTTCGTTATACACTAAACTGTTTCATGTATGATTGTGACTGCGGCTGTGACGGAACTTGGTCATGTCCACCAGAACGATCAGTAAATATATGCGCGGACAAGAGTCAGACGGAATGTGGCCATTGTATGGTCGAAGGTAAACGCTATGATGGTGACATTCAATTCAAGCGAAAGTATAATTGCTTTGAATATACATGCGCATGTCACTGTAACGGCACGTGGAATTGTCCGACTGAAAACGCCGAGTATATTTGTGATGATGATGAAGACACAGCACATTGTAAGGACTGTGTGGTCGACGGCTATTTGTATCGTGGGAGCACCCATGTTAACATTACAGAAGGATGTCAAGAGCATCAGTGTAAATGTAGTTGTGAGGGTGCTTGGTCGTGCCGGACAATCGGTGACACGTGTAGGCATGACCTCCAACTTGGCACTGGTTGCACCAGATGTTATGTCAATGAAAAATTTTATAATGCCAACTCGTGGTTCTCTACCATAGAAGGTTGTACAGAATTCAGATGCAGGTGTAACTGCGATGGCACTTCGACTTGTCACGAGCGACTCGTCAGGAACATATGCAACAATGGTACCACGCTGCAAATGACGCATTCAGCAGACACAGACAGCGCCACACATCTTGATGATAAAAGCCAGGGTAAGTTTTCTGTGATCCACGAGGGGCGATCAAATAATTTAAAATCTAACCAATAAACAAGATTGTTTTTGTTCAAAGCATTTTTACAGCCTTAAAAGCATTAACAACAAATAAGTATAATTATTTCACAAACAGTTATTCTTCTTAATGTATGTCCGCCGACTGAAATGAATGCAGATAACAGTTTTTGTAAAGAAAATAATAAAATAAAGAAAATAGCAGTGAATAAATGTAAAATCCAAGATCGACTACTAAAACGAGAGCCCATCCTTCAAACAATGTCCTACATTTTGAGTCACCTCTTAGGACAATTTCCAGTTAAAGAAATATGAGGAATACAATAGGAAAAAATCTTAATTAAGTATAAGAAAATATCATAGGAAACAGTTTTAATTGAAGTATAAAAAATATAGGGAACAGTTTTAATTGAAGTATAAAAAATATAGGGAACAATCTAAATTGAAAATATAAACAATATCATAGAAAAAGTTTAAATTGAAGTATGAAAAATATATGGAGCAGTCTAAATTGAAAATATAAAAATTATGATAGGCAACAGTTTAAATTGAACTATAAAATATACAGAGAACAGGCTAAATTGAAAATATAAAGAATATCATAGGAAACAGTTTAAATTGAAGTATAAAAATATAAAAAAACAGTTTAAATTAAAACTATAAAAATATCATAGGCATCATTTTAAATTGAAGTATAAAATATGGGGAACAGTCTAAATTTACATTATAAAAAAATATAGGAAACAGTTTTAATTGAAATCTAAAAAATACAGGTAACAGTCTAAATTGAAAATCTAAAGAATATCATAGACAACTGTTTAAATTGGAGTATAAAAAATATCGGAAACAGTCTAAATTGAAAATATAAAAAATATCATAGGAACTAGTTTAATTTGAAGTATGAAAAATATAGGGAACAGTCTAAATTGAAAATATAACCAATATCATAAGAAACAGTTTTAATTGAAGTATAAAAAATATGGGAAAGTCTAAATTGAAAATATAAAAAAAAAATATCATAGGCAACAGTTTAAATTGGAGTATAAAAATATAGGAAACACGCTAAATTTGAAATATAAAGAATATCATAGGCAACAGTTTGGATTGAAGTATAAAAAATATAGGGAACAGTCTAAATTGAAATAAAAAAAACATATCATAAGGAACAGTTGGAATTGAAATATACAGAATTTCATAAGGAACAATCTAACCTTGAGTATAAGAGATATCATAGGATACGGTCGGAGTTTCCGGAATATTGATTTCATTTTGATCACAAATTTATTAAAAGATGGGTTTAAGTTCAAAGTAGTCATAAGTCATGGATCGAATTTCATCACTGCTAAACTATGCATTTTTTCATATTTAATGTCCGAGCATACATTAAGATCTAAGCGATGATTTTCTTAGTTTGGATTCCCTCTATTGTTCTTCTTGACATAACTTGTTGACGGAGCAATTATTATTATTATTAATAATAGTAATAATAATAATAATAATAATAATAATAATAATAATAATAATAATAGTAATTCTGACACTGCGATAGTAGATATGTAAAAAAAATCACATAATGTGAAACTCTCTTTTACAAAAGTCTCGACTTGTGCTACCAAAAATGTGAAGAGTCGAGAGAGGTTGAAAGGCAGAGGAGAGACACGACCATACAGACCTTCACTGAAAATGTACAAAGAGAACAGGAATCATAAGGAGGTTTATTATCACTCAAATTCCAAAGAATAACAATGACAGTTATCAGTAAGAAATCAATGGTAAACAGCTGTTCCAGGAATGTAAAGTGTCTTGTAACAAGCATCAAAAGAAGCAAAGAATACTGAAAATTTGAGGAACCTTGTTATCATTCAGGCTCCAGAGAATCTCACCTGTTTTTACCAGTGAGCAATGAAATAAATTATGTAGTTTATTTAGTCATAACCATCGATTTCGCGCTTAAAACAAGCCTTCAAAAGACTATACTGTGATTCTGTTTATTTTTTGTTTATTTTTTAACAAAAACAAAAGGATTTAATTATGGTAGAGTCATTTGAAAAATTGCTTCAAGCGTAAACTAAATATTGTGGAAGAAACTATGTTTTAACGAATTAGGTTATGGATAAAAGTAGGGTGACACCAGTAACAAACCAACAGCAACAACAACAACAACAACAACAACAACAATAATAATAATAATAATAATAATAATAATAATAATAATAATAATAATAATAATAATAGTTCCATAGTTTCTCATGTTTATTTTTATTGCAAACGACATCAAGTTAGCAGGCAAAAAGAATGAGAAACTACGGAACTATCAGAAACTGAGGTTGGAGATTGCTAGGTTGTGGAATAAAAAAAAACTCGCATCATGCCA
>NC_136492.1:104627508-104630008 GCF_053919585.1 Euprymna scolopes
AGCATAAGCTTCTTTTGGTGAAACTCTGGCTTCGGGAAGTGTCGTGGAGCTTCGTCAGCATGTAACCATGGAACTGAGCGTCGCCGGTTGTCGTAAAGAATCCATTTTTCACCGGAAGTCCCAAACCGGTCTAGAAACCGGTCTAGAAACGGGTTCTTCTTGCGTAAAAAAAAGGGGAAAATGACATTTCATAACGGTGTTTCCTTTGGTTGTCGTTCAATTCGTGAGACACCCATTTGTCAAGATTTTTTTTTTGTCTTTCCAATCTTTCTCAAGTGGTTGGAAATCGTCGTATACATTAGTCTAATTCAGAGGCAAGTTCTCGAACAGTTGTGCGTGGGTTGGCTTAGACTAAGGCTCTTAATTGATCGTTGTCAACATCCGATGGCCGACCAATACGCTCATTATCTTCAAGACTCTCATCGCCGCTCCGAAATTTGTTAACCCACCATTGTGTTTTGCATTCAATAGTGCTTCCTGGGCCAAACGATTGATTGATATCGTTTCAGCACCTTTTTGGTCAAGCTTGAATTGAAATAAGAAAATTGTGCGAATTTGCCTTTTTTCCATCTTGTATTATACGTTCTGAAAAAATGGGATAATTGGTTTAAAACGGTTGAATTAAACGATTAGACAGAATGAAAAACATTCTTTAAAATGATATATAAAGTAAAGGTCTTATTTGAAAATACGTCTTTTAAAATCAAAATTAAAAATTCCGCGAGAACATTCTTTTGTAAATCTAATATAAGTGTGTGTGGGGGGGTGATAGATAATATAATATAGATAATATAGATAATATAATATAGATAAAATAATATGATATACATCACTGTTAAAAGAAAAAATCAAGCACAAACGTTACCGAATCTCATTATAAATTTATTTCAACCCTGAAAACCGGCGTTTTCAAACGAGGTGAGCCAGTCAGGTTAGCATCTGACTTATACAATACAGAAACACACAACCAATATTTGTATTAAGTAGAAAAATAAATAATTAAAAAAATGTTTCAACGTGATCTCTTAACATCTCTCCGTGTTTTAGACATCTCTGCATACACACATAAATGTAAGGACATAGCTGCATAGACACCGACATAAAAATACAATATACAATATATATATATATATAAGTAAAAACATACGCATGAATACGAATACATGCGCATATATGCACACAAATATATACTTCAGCATTTACGAATTACCTTACCCGACAGCACGTCTATACATAATCGTAAATATGCATTCAAATATAACATATGCAAGAAGATATATGAAATCTTGTATCTGAATCTCTTTTTACATATTCCGGACTATTTCGTAGCCAAGAAAAGGTGTAGTATCTGTTCTTTAGATGATGGACTTCAATTTCCTGTTCTCACTCAGTGGAGGAGAAATCCTTCAGGACTGGGGCAATTTTTCATTTTTATTCCTTTCCTCCAAACTTAGCATTGCCAATAATTTGATACAGCCTGAATGAAGTCTGGGAAGATAAAATATTTTGTTGGATCCGTATATACCCAATTATCTCATACGCATGCAGACACACACACACACATACACACACACATACACACACACGTGTGTTTGTGAGCGCAGGTGTGCACATATATAGATATATGCGTGTGTGTGTGTGTATATATATACGGCATAATCACGCTGACACACCGAAGTTAAGCAACGTTGAACTTGATCATTACTAAAATGGGTGACCATTTGGGACTTCTAGGTGCTGTATGTGCTCTCCGCTTATCTCGGCGTTGTTTCCAGTCGTCTAGCACTTCTCCTTGCCATTGGACTCAAACAATGCCGATTCAGGAGATGTGTGGCTGGTGATTGTGCAACCCTTGCCACACAATTACAAGCGCAGCTGCCCCTGCAGGGGGTATCCTTTGTCTTTCGAGACTGAACAGAAGCATCGGTGTGGGCATATGGAGGCGTGTGTATGTTTGTATACATGGGAAAATGGGAGCCCCCTAACTAGGAAGAGATAACGTCTTAAGAGAGCTCTGGCCACCCAAATGCTGGTCAGTTGTTAGAAGATTGTTATGAATTTGTTATGAATTAAAATTAAGATTATAGAAATGTACGTGTAAATGAGTGCGTTGAAATCGGAATCAATCTGAAAGTCGTTAAAACATTAAGACTATTAGATAGGATTTTTCTCTTTTTATTTTTCTTCTTTCCACGTATACATATCCTTCGCAGCTCTTCTCTCTCTCTCTCTAACCAACTTGAATTCCTCTTCTCTTTCGCCCCGCCTCTGGCTTTATTTCTAGACTTCTTATCTATTTTCCTCAACGACAATATTCCTCATCCTTTCCCTTTTTACTTTTATAATAAATACGAATATCGATTGTGAGCTGTTGTATTGTATAATGCACATACTAACCTGACGGGCCCACCTCGTTTGAAAAGACCCGTTTTGGGGTTGAAATAAATTTATAATGAGATTGGGTTAAGTTTGTGTTGTATTTTTCTTTTAACCATTATGT
>NC_136492.1:104632508-104662508 GCF_053919585.1 Euprymna scolopes
ATAAGTATCGAAAATCGATAATTGAAAAAATCCGACTAAAGAAGGAACAGTCCGATTTTGACCAAAGTTAACAGCCTTATACAACCTAACATCACAAGTGTATTTGAGAAGTTTTATCACCATATAAGCAGAAGGGCCTGATTTATGAAATCAACTTTTATAAAACAGGGGCACGTCCGAAATGAATGTTTCTGTTAAGAGCACAATTGAAACATGATACTTGACTTTTACATGTTAAACTTCAATTCAAGCTGCTATATAAAATAATTTTATAAAACCAACGGTAGGTTCTCTGCAGTGCAATATAGATTATAATGCATTGTGGATTAAACCACTGTGAGGAGGCATATGAAGCTACCTCCCATTGCAGCTCGATGGGTTCTCGACTAGAGTAGGCAATCAATCGATTTGATTGAAAAATGGGCGATTTCACCAATTTCGATGACAATAAAAGTATTGAAACATTCGTTGATCATCCTTCAATCGAGAGCAACGTCAGGTCTCGCTGCCAGTAAGTCCATAAGAAGAGAATACTATTATAACTGTAAGTACGCAGGCTGGAGTCATGAGCTCATGGGATTGACAGAGTTCTTACTACCACTACTACTAATACTACTACTACTGCTGTTGCTGCTGCTGCTACTACTAATACTGCTGCTATTACTAGTATTATAATTATTATTAGGAGGAGGATGTATAGAAATTAATTCCATTTTCAGAGACATTGTTGTCTAAGCAAGTTAAGTTTGCCGATGCTAATAGCCAGAGCCTAAAAGCGGGATTCGTTTGCGCGCTAATAAGGAATTTCGTGGTTATTCTGGGTAACGTGGATTCATTATGCAATTTTACCTTCTCGCCGACTAATTGTTGGACAGCGAGGTTACAATTTTTAAATAAGATTTGATAACAAGCTCATAGGAAGATTGTTTCTAATTTGTTAAAGTATAATATAAGAAACCAATCGCAACTGTACGAAGCATTTATGCAAGTAGTGAATGATTTAGAAATCGATTCTCTACGTTATTGTTTTTGTTGTTGTTGGGACTATTTCTAATACAACATTTTCCCGTTTTATCGATTTTCACTTGAATATCGAAACAAATTAATCAAAATAAGATAAACCTTTTCTGTACTTATTCAAATTGGCACTTACGGCGGCAATTAAAAGTAAAGAAAATATAGAAAAGTATGTACAGGGGAGAACGATAAAATTGTCGCCTTTTTAAGACAGAATAATTCCCATTTCCGTTTGATGAAAACCGGTTTTCTTTTTCTTTTTTTTCAGGCCATCTACTAGTTATTCAGTTATGTACAAGTCCCAAGAGCGATAGGAGCCTTCTATCATGTCTGAAAATGACACAATGTTCAACGAGCGGTATCGGAGATGCGCCGCTGTACAACATGCTTTCTACCGATCCAACAGGACCATTCAAAATGCAATTCGGCCAGTTCAACGCTTGAAGACGCATCGGGCGACTCTTTAGAGGTGGTTGAGCGGAAGCCCAAGACCGAGGACATCGCTAGGAAGACCCGGACCAAGGAATTCATCGAAAAGGTCCAGGCAATCATCCCCCAGTGGCCTATTCGGCGGATTACCAAAGATTTAGGCGTCTCACATACAACTGTGAATCCATGTGTGAAGGAGGACTTGACGTGTAGGTCCTACAGACGTCAGACAAGCCAGATCTTGACTGAGAAGACAAAGAACCTCTGGTTAATTAAGTTCGTCATGTTGCTCAAAAAACTGAAGCATCCCAAGGAGCCAAACATTCTCGGGTTCTTTTCAGACAGAAAAGAACTTCTGCCAGAACCAGGTGCACAACAGCCAGAATCATCGCTGAATTGCCACGAATGACAAGGATGTGCCCGGGTGATGAAAACAAAATTTCCGGCCACGGTTATGGTCTGTGATGTGGTTTTTAGTGAGAGTCACATTATGCCACATCATATCTTTTAAGTCAGCTTGAAAATCAACACCAAAGTTTACCTGGATGTGCTGAAGAGTATGGTGATTCCCTGGTGCAATCAGGGGACCGCTGGCAAACTCTGGAGTGGCAGCAGGACTCGGCTTTGGCTCACAAGTCCAAAGAGACCCAGGCCCCCTCCTCCTCTAACTTGAACCCACTGGACAACTTTGATTGATTACACGTCGAGACCAACATGACCTCCCACAACACCAAAGCCAGCCTGATCGCCACCATCCACCAAGTATTCGCCGAGCTCCTGCCGGCGCTTGTGGAAAAAGCACGCTTCAGACAAGTATCGAGCCAATGAGGCTGAAGTCGGATACATTGAATAGATATCAGCTCATAATCAAGTTACCTGAATTGATTTTTTTTTCCAAAAGTTTTAAAATCAAGTTGTAGTGTCGTTTTCTTTAGGGCGACAATTTTATCATTCCACTCTGTATGATGCAACGGAGATGAAATGCGCAAAAATAACGTAATTTGATGAAGTCTTTTTTTATTCACAAAAAATCAAATTTTCATCGTTCAAAAATAGAACAAATAGAAAAAATAGCTTTCATATTTGAATAAAAACGACACTTGAAATGGGCAGACAACTCATACGAGCATTTTTTTTTAAAATAGAACGTAAACCTACGAATCAAAATAAAATCATTTATTATTTGCATAACGTGTTTTTTTTTTTAATTAATAGACATTTTTTTTTCCAGAAAATAAAATATATAAATTTAAACAACATTTATATGCAGTTTATATGTTAAAAACTAAATTTGAGCTTACCATCTCCAGAAACTAATGGCTGCGACAGGTTATCGCAAAAAGCGAACATTTTTATTTTCTTAAAAAAAAAAAAAAAAAAAACCTACTTAATCGATTTTTGTGAGTTTTGGAATATGCCATCTTCATTCTGTGACTAGTAGGTACACGATATAAGACTTTTTTTTCATTTATGTTTATCGCTTAAAGTGCCAATCCGAATAAGCACTGCGTTTTCTTGTACTGTGACAGTTTTTAGATTTGTAAAGTCTAATTTTGTCTGTCGCACGAAGTAAAAACAAGTTGACCGTATTCAAATTTATATTCATAATATTCCAGCTGCTACACACACACACACACACACACACACACACACACACACACACACACACACACACATATATATATAACTTTTAAGTTACTGCGCTATTTTAAGTTAAGTTATATATTATTTATATATATTATATACTTATTATTTATATATATATATATATATATATTATATACTATTTTAAGTTAAGTTATATATTAACTTTTAAGTTACTGCGCTATTTTATCCCAATTCAATTATTTCTAATTTAAAAAAAAAAAAAAAAAAAATTCTTTCGTAATCTCGTGTCATTTTATTTATTTAATCTATCACCGCTATATTTCCAAACACAATTTTTAATCTCTACGATATTTTATCTTTTAGACGTAATCCACTACACTAGTTTACTCTAATTAGTTCTTCTCTCATAAAATGTATATACATGTATATATGACATCTAATTTACATAAGGAAAACACGCTGCTCTCCCCCATCATTATATATAGCCCCAATCCTCCGACTCTCTCGTCAATGACCATCCCTCTTGAAGAAGCCCGCATAAATCGGGCGAAACGTTGAGTATCCAGGTCCTTCCACCTCCATTTTATTTCATATCGTCGGATTTAATCCAGCTCAACAATCATATATATATTTATATATATATATATATATATATATATATATATATATATATATATACACACACACACACATATATATGCGTGCGAGTGTGTGTGTGTGCCCACGCGCATGCGCAAAACAACTGTTAAAAACTGAAGAGATATGCACAAAGACAATATTTTATAATATAAATAATTGATGCTAAAAAGTTACAAACTTTCAATGGAGATGCATCGTATATAAAGCCACCTGTTGATTTGATTACGCTCTCCCCACAATTAATAATGTTTTTAAAAAGAAACATTCTTTTTTTTTTTTGCACATTGCTCCTTGAATTCTTTGTCTTTATACTTTTATAGATTCAGGCGCGTTCCGATGCGTTGGCTGACTGTGTAAGTTGTTGTCGTCGCCAGACAATGTCGCAAAGCGTGAGCAAAACAGAAACCTGTGTGCTCTTTCATGCCTTTATTCTCCCCTTTCTCTTTCTTCTTCTTCTTCCTTTATGACTTTGTAGAGCAGCCGTTTTGCATGAAGATGTGATCGTCTGCATGGGAGACAAACGTGCTCGTTCGTGCATTGCATTTATGGATTGCAAAATTTTCTTGTTTCACTACAAGTACAGCAAGTTCGATCCAAAGCTCGGAAACAAACTAAACATTATCTCGCATCCATGTAACCAACCGAAAAAAATGGATTATACAACAAATATGTTTTATCAAATGCATGAAAATTTATTTTTTTATTTACCGAACTGCATAGTTTTAAAGTTCGTAAACTGTTTTATATATTTTTTTACTTTAATATAAACTTTGATTATATCTGTCTTTTAGATATAATTTAAACGGTTACATTAACAGTGAATACAAAATCCCAGAATAAGCATTTATAAATGGGTGTGAAGGTCACAAATTATTCTATAAACTAAAGAAAAGTGAGAATGATATTTGTTCATTCCTGTGCACCCTCGTTCCTTCCACTTGTTCACCGCCACCGACTATAAAGGGATATTTTTCTACATCAGTTTATGTCGTCACTCTTTCAAGCACAACAGAAATACAACGCAGTTACTGGTAAGAAACAGTATCAGCGCTGGCACTGAAATGAAAAATCGTCTTGATATAAGAAATGACGATATTGGCAAAAAAAGTTTTAATTTGTTGACGGCGGTGATACGGAGAGGATTCGCGCAGTAGATTTCGGTCAGACTGTCTTGAGTATTCCTTAAGCTTAGCTTAAATACCAATTAGGTAGCTTCCAGCCCTCGGCACCAATATTTTAACATTTATTTTTAAAGGTATAACGTGTATATTTCCTGCGTTTTCAATTGTCTGAAATAAAACTTCTGTATTGAAATTCTTATCCAATAAACAGTTGGTATTTTTTCACAAAAATATACATTTGCTACTGATGCTGATGGATTAAGCATTTTTTATTCATATCGTATGAAGCAAATGGTTATTGTTGGCATTCGTTTCCACGATATTTTTCTGGTTAGAATTCTTTTTAGAAAGTAAGGACCACGTGAAGGTTGCCAACATCTTTAAGTGAAGGAATTTCTGTACAACGAACTGGATTCGAACTTGGCACATCCAGGTTGTCAGTTCATGTCGTTAGCCACTGTCACCTCGCCGATGATGATAATAAAAAAGTGACACCTTAATAATGCCGATAGTAACATAGTAACATGTGACGTTTCTGATTTTTTGAGATGAGGATTGGTTATTTGTATTATTTGAATTCATCGGACTACTGTCCTCACCTTAAGTGTGATTTTCGCAACGTTTCGGTTGATGTAACCTCCGACCTTCTTCAGGTGTATCTTGTCGAACTCGGGAATGTTTCTTTCGAACTCGGGAATTTAGACAGAATTTCGAGCAGAACCCTTTATTTACTTCATGGGAGAAGCATGCTCTTGTTCCGTCAGCCATGACTAGATAGAGGTCCTAAGTAATTTGCAATTGTATTTTTCGGTCGTCCACACTGAGGATTGAACCTTCAACCTTCAGGAGAATATCACTTTTTGCAATTGATTTTTCCAAGTACTCTAACCACTGCACCACGGGTCCTTGGGAACCCCCCGCGAAGTAAATAAAGGTTTCCGCTCGAAATTCTGTCGAAATTCTCGAGTTGGCAGAAACAATCCCGAGTTCGACAAGATACACCTGAAGAAGGTCGGACCGAAACGTTGTGAAAATCACACACAAGATGAGAACAGAAATCCGATGAATGCAAATAATAATAACATCTTAGTGATGATGACCATGACATAATAACATCTTAGTGATGATGACCATGACATAATAACATCTTAGTGATGATGACCATGACATAATAACATCTTAGTGATGATGACCATGACATAATAACATCTTAGTGATTATGACCATGGCATAATAACATCTTAGTGATGATGACCATGACATAATAACATCTTAGTGATTATGACCATGACATAATAACATCTTAGTGATTATGACCATGACATAATAACATCTTAGTGATTATGACCATGACATAATAACATCTTAGTGATGATGACCATGACATAATAACATCTTAGTGATGATGACCATGACATAATAACATCTTAGTGATGATGACCATGACATAATAACATCTTAGTGATGATGACCATGACATAATAACATCTTAGTGATGATGACCATGACATAATAACATCTTAGTGATGATGACCATGACATAATAACATCTTAGTGATGATGACCATGACATAATAACATCTTAGTGATTATGACCATGACATAATAACATCTTAGTGATGATGACCATGACATAATAACATCTTAGTGATGATGACCATGACATAATAACATCTTAGTGATTATGACCATGACATAATAACATCTTAGTGATGATGACCATGACATAATAACATCTTAGTGATGATGACCATGACATAATAACATCTTAGTGATGATGACCATGACATAATAACATCTTAGTGACGATGACCATGACATAATAACATCTTAGTGATGATGACCATGACATAATAACATCTTAGTGATTATGACCATGACATAATAACATCTTAGTGATGATGACCATGACATAATAACATCTTAGTGATGATGACCATGACATAATAACATCTTAGTGATGATGACCATGACATAATAACATCTTAGTGATGATGACCATGACATAATAACATCTTAGTGATGATGACCATGACATAATAACATCTTAGTGATGATGACCATGACATAATAACATCTTAGTGATGATGACCATGACATAATAACATCTTAGTGATTATGACCATGACATAATAACATCTTAGTGATGATGACCATGACATAATAACATCTTAGTGATGATGACCATGACATAATAACATCTTAGTGATTATGACCATGACATAATAACATCTTAGTGATGATGACCATGACATAATAACATCTTAGTGATTATGACCATGATATAATAACATCTTAGTGATTATGACCATGACATAATAACATCTTAGTGATTATGACCATGACATAATAACATCTTAGTGATTATGACCATGACATAATAACATCTTAGTGATGATGACCATGACATAATAACATCTTAGTGATGATGACCATGACATAATAACATCTTAGTGATGATGACCATGACATAATAACATCTTAGTGATGATGACCATGACATAATAACATCTTAGTGATGATGACCATGACATAATAACATCTTAGTGATTATGACCATGACATAATAACATCTTAGTGATTATGACCATGACATAATAACATCTTAGTGATGATGACCATGACATAATAACATCTTAGTGATGATGACCATGACATAATAACATCTTAGTGATGATGACCATGACATAATAACATCTTAGTGATGATGACCATGACATAATAACATCTTAGTGATGATGACCATGACATAATAACATCTTAGTGATGATGACCATGACATAATAACATCTTAGTGATGATGACCATGACATAATAACATCTTAGTGATGATTACCATGACATAATAACATCTTAGTGATGATGACCATGACATAATAACATCTTAGTGATTATGACCATGACATAATAACATCTTAGTGATGATGACCATGACATAATAACATCTTAGTGATGATGACCATGACATAATAACATCTTAGTGATGATGACCATGACATAATAACATCTTAGTGATGATGACCATGACATAATAACATCTTAGTTATTATGACCATGACATAATAACATCTTAGTGCCAAAGGCAATTTGTTTCCGAAACTGTGGAAATGAATAGTTATTAAGGGTGATACAAATGTAGTTTCTGTTCTTTTTACACAGTCGAATTCGAAAGGGTAGTTCATGTTTATCTCTATATTCACTGCTATCCTTGTCGTTATCTCTGCTATTCAGTTGTACCTTTTGTTTCAGGTGATAAAACGAAAGAAACAAGTATTGAGATTCTGATAATTCTGAAGCATTATTTTAAGCTGGGCTTCAACGCCACTGAAGCTGCTCACAAAATTCGGCAAATTGAAGGCAACGAAACAATATCTGACCACACTGCCCAAAGATGGTTTAAACGTTTTAAGGTTGGTTACCATTCCCTTGAAACAAAACCCCAGAATTGGACGACTACAATCAGTTGCCGATTCTGGTACTTTTAAGCGCGAGGCTGAGGTGAATTTGACCACCAGCGCTGCAAATCCTATATGCAAGTGCATAGTGAAAATACAGCATGTGTAGAAAGCGATAAAAAAAAAAGGAAACGAAAATAATTTTGATACGCACTAATTTTTAGTTTTCATATTATTCCTGGCGCGTTTTTAGGTTCAGTTTAATAATTAAATAAATACTTATAAAAATGCGGCTAGTTAGAAAGTCGAGCAAAAAATGCAATAAAACATATCAAATTAAGTATTATTTATCTTCATTGAGATGCATTAATCTTATTTTGAGCAAAAACCGGAAGTTGAAATTCTTTCAAAGTTCATATAAGATGTGGGACTTCTAAGCCAATGAAATCTCATATTGACAAAATTTCAATTTCCGATTTTTTTCGAAAATTTATACATGGATCTGATAGTTTTTTTTTTTTCGCATAATAGTAACCACCATGTAAAATTTCAACCTGATCGGATAAATAGTTTTAAAGTTATCAACGTTTCCATGGCAAAACATTGGGAGTATGTCATATAATATGGAGATGTAAGGCCCGTATATGAATTTGGTTCATCCTTACGTTTTCAGCAGAAGCTATACAGTTTCACAACTGACTTATGTGATCATTTATTTCTATAGGAAATCAATTGGTAACATTTACTAAGACAGTAAAGATGGGGACTAAGAGATAGCAAGTGCTCCGATTGGTAGAATATGAGTAGAAAGTCTAACGACGGTGTATATTTAAGTTTTAGTAGATAAACTTCTCAGTTGCTCTTTAGTAATGGTCGCCTACCGAATGCTGTTAGTAGTTTCTGAGATGCTTGGGAAAGTAAATCATAATGAAAAGTTCTTATGAGTCAACGGGGCAAATTATCGTCTAGATCCTAGAGATTTTCATAGTTAAATTGATATTGTAAATATTACGCGTAATCGTAATCAGTCATTTATTCTAAGCCTACGAGGAGCGTGCAATAAGTAATGCCCCTGACCCACATCCCATAGCAACGAAACTTGGCACAGTTATTAGTCTGTCTCTACATCGGAGCCACCCAGAGTTATGCATTTCTCCCATCGTTTGATGCAGCTCTGGAGACCGTTTTTGTAGAACACACCAGGTTGGGCCTCTAACCACGACGTGACTTCAGAAATCAAGGCTGCGTCATCTGGGAAAGCTTTCCTTTCAAAAACAACTTCATGGCTGGGAAGAGGTGAAAGTCAGAGGGTACAAGGTCAGGAGAGTAGGGAGGATGGGGAAGGATTTCATAACCACACGCCCGTGCTTGTGATCTGGCGACATGCAAGTTGTGAACCGGAGCGTTGTCCTGCAGGACGAGGGTATTTTGCTGATCTTGCCCCGCCTCTTGATTTTGATAGCTTCCTTTAATTTCCTCAAAAGTGAAGCATAATAGGCTTCTGTAATTGTGGTACCCTTTGCCAGGAAATCTGTCATCACTATTCCATCCTGGTCCCAGAAGACTGTGAATATTACCTTGCCAGTGGAGGGCTGCACCTTTGCCTTCTTTGGAGGTAGTGAGTCCAAGTGCTTCCACTGCATTGACTGGGCTTTGGTCTCTGGATCATAGTGATGGACCCAGGCTTCATCCTGTGTAATCAGTCTTTTGAAAAACTTTGACTCATCTTCTTGGCACATCTCCAAATTCATCCTTAAGCACTCGACGCGTTGTCGCTTCTAGAATGATGTGAGAAACCTGGATATCCATCTGGCATACGCCTTATGCATATGCAAATGGTCATGAATGATAGTTTCCACAGACCTTGTACTAATCTTGACATCTTGGCCTATTTGGCGAATAGTAATGCACCGATCTCCCAAATCGCAGCCTCAACTTGACGGACAGATGCCTCGTCAATGGCAGAAGGGGGCGAGCAGGTCTGGGAGCTGTTTCCACACACTTCCGGCCATGTTTGAATTAACGATGCCAGCGTTTTATAAGGTCATATGATGGGGCATTATCGCCATAAGTTTCTTTCATTTCATCAAAAGTCCTTTCAAATACAAAAACCGGATCACTGCTCGACATTCAACAGGCTCCATTTCACACCTGAATCAGTTCAAACACCTGTAAAACAGAAACCACAATTAGTTCAGAGCTGTAATTTGCCACATAACCCGTAAAGATATAAATCATTACACATGCAATATTTCAGTTAGATCAGACAACTGGAAGTGGGTCAGGGGCATTACTTATTGCACGCCCCTCGTATTTCCAGATACGAACAGGTCCCGATATGCAACACTTTTTGTCAAAGTAAACCACACTCTATACTCCTATAATGGATGACATTTTAGGTCTATTTTACTTAAAAAGCAAAGAGTTCGTTCATTAAAAAATACATGTTTTGGAAATCTGGACTGATGCGTCAATCACTAGCCTCTCCCTTTTGAATATTTACTCCTTCCTTTACCGTGATAATTGTTGCTGGTCCAAATTTGTTTTTATCTGGTTGCGAAGTGAAAGGTGACTTTGTGACTGCGTTCGAATAATTATCAATTCTTAAACTGATTATTCCGTATAAGTATGAAACATAAGTTTATGTAAGTTAAACTAATATATATATATATATATATATATATATATATATATATATATATATATATATTCAACGACATGTATATATAAGGACAAGGATCACTAATTGATTTGTATGTTTCGGAATGCTTGTATCTTATCTGCCTATGTTTCCACCAATTATCATAGTTTCTTTATACTTTTATTCACACACACATACATACACACACTCACACACATTTATACATTCATATATATATATATATATATATATATATATATATATATATATATATATATATATCACTCTATTATGATCTGCCTATCTGTCTCTCCTTCTGTACGACTATTGATTTCGCCTGAACATCCCTTTATAGATGCCTGCGTATTTAGCGCTCAGCAATTAGATTCTTCCGTCATAGAAAAAGAATATCCATCTATGCGCATGCGTAGTTTGTTCATATAGATTTTGTTTTTATTATTCAATTTGAAAATCATGTTTCCGATAGAAGAAAAAAAACACTTTTACAACGAAAACATATCAATAAAAATCGTTTAGATTATTATTTCTGTGGAAGGGGTAAGCAAATATATATAGTTGGAGTGAACTCCTAGAATTGTTTAAAGTTGAGAACTCGAAAGAACAAATAACAAATAATAATGCAAACGCAGTAGAATTAAATTCTCTACCGACTCGTTTACTTTCCATGTGTGGAAATTGTTTGAAGAATTTGTTATATTTCAGAATTTTATATCAGTAAAACCGTCTTATCGATATAGGAGAAAACAAAATGGCGACCGATTTTAGAGTTGAACTTTCGTCAATAAGACGCTGAAAAGATACTAAAAAGGATTACGGAAGTTTAAGTGACAACCCTCCAAACAATACAAAAACACGTAATCGTTTAAGTTTAGCAAAGTTAAGTGATAATGTCGACAGTCGTTGTTGTTTTTCGTATGTTGATAAGGCAGGTTTCATTGAAATACAATTCTGAAATAAAAACCTCATAGTTTCCCAATGCAAAAAGAAGTATTAGTCGGCAGAGAATTGAAATCTACGACGTTTGATATGAATTATTTGTCGATTTTATTTTTTGTTTACGAGTTCTACGCTGTTAATTGTTCTGTACTTCATTTTATATTTTTTGTGACATTTACAGATTACTTACATTAATTTATCTCAGACTTTTCCCTCAAATTTGATATATGCAATTCTATGTATCATCACATTTTTCGTACTTTTTCCGTGAAATTAAAAAAAATATACTGGTTCGGTTTATTGGTTACGGTTAAGTTGTAGCTGTATCTGAAGAAAATTAATTTGATTTTTATCAGTAAAATAATTTTTTTAAAATCGTATTCTAAAATTCCAAACAACAGACCATGTTAGGTCAGCAGTTACTTATCAATTCCGATGTAAAAATATATCATGGTTTTGCCCCTAAAAAAACCTTTTACCTACGGATGTACAGAAGTATCGAAATACATTCTTTTTTAATATACAAGGAATCGTAACTCTAATAGATTATTATTATGATGCAATTCTCTATCTGTATAAAAGCCAAGTACGCCTAAGGATGGAGTACTGCTGCCACATCTGGGCAGGAGCTGCTAAAAGCAGCCTATCCTGCCTTGACAGAGTACAAAATAGACTTCGTGACTTAGTGGAGGATGCCTTTTTCTCTTCCCTGCAGCCTCTCTCCCACATAAGAGACGTTGCGAGCCTGTCTTTGTTTATATCGTTATTTCCATGGCAAGTGCTCGTCTGAGCTCCAATCTCTTGTCCCCCCTCGCCAATCTTTTACGAAAAACACTCGTATAGCTGAAACTACTGTCATTAATTTTCCCCACTCTTCATCTGTGCCTAAATACAAACGTAGATTCCATGAGCAGAGCTTCTTTCTTAGAAGTGCACGCCTGTGGAACTCTCTTCCGTTTGCTTGTTTCCCACCTGACTACAACTTGGATGTTTTCAAGTCCAACATAAACAAATTCCTGACAAACCGCTCTCTTAAGTAAGACACCCTATCAAATATCCAATACTATCTACGATACTATCTTATGGATTACTGTACACGCAATAACCCTTATCCCCGAGTGGCTTCCGGGCCTTGATAAGTGGTGACCTCCATGTAAAAAAAATATATATCTAATTAATTTTAATAAATTGAAAACATTTAAATCCGCTGCATGTTTTGCTGTTTCAAACGCACTAACGAATGAAATGGTCTTATAAAAAATTCTAAAAGGTTTGAATAAATAAAGCAATCAATAGATGACGCCATTAACAATCACTGTAAAATTGTATTCACTAAATGTCGAATATATTCTGACATTCTGACGTTAGGTCAGCAGTTGCTTATCAATTCCGATGTAAAAATATATCATGGTTTTGCCGCTAAAACCCTTTTACCTACGGATGTACAGAAGTATCGAAATACATTCTTTTTTTAATATACAAGGAATTGTAACTATAATATATTATTATTTGAATATACGGCACAATTACGTTGACACACCGGTTCTCGCCAGATCACCGAAGTTAAGCAACGATAAGCTTGACCAGTACCAGATGGGGGGCTATTTGGGAAGACTATGCGCTGTATGTACCGCGCCGAGACGTAGAAATTTCTAGGTTGGTATCTGGGGTGCGTTTAATTCACTTGGAGAAATGCCCCTCCCCCAGTCTTCATTAAGACATTCATCTAGGAGAAGGAAAAAAACTCTAATGTAAAACCTGAGTTCTACTGCATTCTCTGTCTTGTGGCAGCCATTGCACCGACAACGATTAGCAGTTATACCAAAACGTGTGTTTGGTTCTGCATAAATGTTTCACTACTATAAACAAATCATCTGTGTAGATTTCCGAATAACTTAGTTATTATGACGGAGCTCATACGTCGAAATCGCGAGAGGGTTTATTTTATATATATATATATATATATATATATATATATATATATATATATATATATATATATATATATATATATATATATAGTGAGAGAGAGTGAGAGAGAGAGAGAAAGAACATTTTATGCTTATTTTTCATATACTTTAATTAAGAACGCCGTTAGTAAGAAAATAATATTATAAAAACGGTTTGAATCCTTTTACAGTATTTGTCACCTTTCGGTGTTTTTCTTATTAATTTATCTTCTAAACCGTAAAAGCCGTTCTTTTTAATTCTACTTACAAACTTTAGTTTTCTTTATTTTTAAACAAAATACCACCCACACTATTTAGTTTCGCGCAGACTGCTTATGAATGACGAGTAATGGGGTGGAATATTGACTTAAAAGTCGCATATCTTTTTTTATATAACTGATGCATATTATATAAATCAATATTTATTAAAGAACTACTAAACACTGTAAAACATCAGGCAATTTCATGCTTTTTAAAATTGGTTTGCCTTAAAAGCGGTCTGTTTCTCATATATATGTAGTCATCCCCATACAGTACTGTTTCGCTGTATCACAGCTCACCAGTGCGGCTAGACCAGCAACTACCTCAAGCCAGGATTGAAACTCAACCGCCCAGGTGACAGTTAGCACTTCTCACTGAAACTAATTCGTATGTAGTGATGGCAACTTTTCAAGATTCAGGTTTTTGTTCTTATTTTACTAGTTTATTCACACGCTTATCCATTATTCCGTAACCTAATTATCTATTTCAGACAACTTTCTCTGCACTTTGCACAACTACAATCTTGACTTATATGGGATCCCCCAATCACTCATCTCCTAATACCCCTTTACTCGCAGAGTTTATCGATATTCGCGAGTTGATGCGTACAGCTTAAAATCCTTCATATCTGAAATCCATATTAAATCCATTTTCAACGTAGGCTTATGTTTTGGAGCAGCTATTTCAGTTCTGATAACAATAATTTTTAAAACGTAGCAATTTTGAAAGAAAGAAAAACATAAAATCGATAAAAGTTTAAATCAGTTTAGTCGTTCCATGGTTGTTCCAGATTTTACTACAAAAATGAATATCAAAAGATGTTTTTTAGAACAACAGCTGGGCACGTCAATTAAACGCATTGAAGTTGAATGCGTTAACCGAGTTGAAGATATCACACACACATATATATAAGTAGTATTGAAGTAGTTGTTAGCCGCATTGATGAACTGTGATACAGCGAAACAATCTGTATATATATATATATATATATATATATATATATATATATATAGTCACCGAAAGACAGACTGTTTCGCTGTATCAGAGTTCATCAATGCGGCTAGCAACTACTTCAAAACAGGATTGAAACTTGATCGCCTAGGCAACAGTTTGAGTTTCTAGGAGGGTGGTCAAACATTGTTCAAAACGCCTAACCTCCATTTGTTTACACAAAGAGCATTACACAAGAGGCAGTTTATTATTTCACTCCTTAAATTGCTCAACTCAAGATAGATATACAGTATAGTAGGTCGCGGGGCGTTCCCCTGTCGTAAAATACACTTAAATATGATATTTTAAAGCATACAGATTTCGTATATATTATTCTAGAGTCAGTTCTCTTATATTATTATTATTATTATTATTATTATTATTATTATTATCATTATCATAATCATCATTGGTGTATCCAATATATAGCTACGATTTCAAAGTAAAAAAATCAATTAAAAATAAAATACCTTGCTGCCATCAGTAAGAATCGAAACCAAAACATATAACACCCAGCCTTAGTATTTACCGTTTAAGCTATCGTCAGATAGATAAGAAAAAGTTAATATTTAATCGAATTTAACGTATGCATGTATATTTGCGTATGCATACAAAAGCATTTTAAATAAACTTACTTTTTTTTTTAATTTTAACCTCTTAGCAGCTATTTTTATCGTCTAAAGACCAAATCAGATTTGATTCATAGGTCCAAATCACCTATATATCAAGTTTCAAGTCTGTAGATCGGAAAATTGATGTTTGGTAGAAGTCGTACCTCATACAGACAAATAGTCAATGTTACTGATAATGAGATTACATGGTCGATTCTGTACTTTGTCAAAACAAGAAAAAGTACTCCATGCAACATTTCATCGTATCCATTTTTTCATACACATAGAGGATAGCATTTGGCAGTTATACTTTGAGCGATTTGTCCAGCAACTTGAATAACAGATTTCGTGGAAGTCATTCCATTTCCGACCTCGGGTTTACGTCAGTCCTAAAAACTTACCAAAGGAGGGGGCTTCCTTCGAGAAAAGAGCCATACATTTCGAATTCTAACGTTGGTAGGCGATTAAGAGAACTACAGTTTTAAAGGCGTTAAAATTAACACGTGCTCTAATTCGGAGTTGATGGAATCTTGATAATCAATGCTAGTTTAAGTGCTGTCATATATATTTTGTGTCATCTGCATAAAGCTTAATAAACGATAGCAGCTCAATGAATTGTCGCAGCTCAATGAGTGATTTTTTTAAAATCCAATTTTCACCCTAAACAAGGCACAGTGCCACTCTGAAATAGGGGACTACTATCGGGGACATAAATTGCAGGAATATTATGAAGGGAGTTGCGCAGCAAAATGTCTGTTCACATTACACTTGAACTTCTGCATGTCAGTACAGTTGTGAAAGCAGGATTTCGGAAGAGAGTTCCAAAATCTAACAGTTCTGGGGAAGAAACTATTGGAGTAGAAGGCTTTTTTACATCTAGGGATCTCTACTGTGTAGGGGTGGGATTTAGCTGCTTGTCGAGTTTGTCGGGGGTGTTTATGTCGAGAGGGTGTAAGTGCTTGTAGTTCGTCAGAGCATTCGCCATTAAAATACTTGTAGATCAGGCAGAGAGATCCAACATCTCGTCGAGGGGACAGAGGCTGAAGCTTAGATGACAGTTCAGGACCAATCAGGTTGGTGACTCTCTTTTGAACCCTGTCCAGCAGTGAGAGACAAGCAGCAGCTCCACCAGCCTAAATGTGACAACAATATTTCATACATGGGCGAAGGGTGGCCTTATAGAGGTACAGGATACTTTCAGGCGTAAGTAGCTTTTTAGCACGACAGAGAGCACCTACCTTCTTCACAGCAGCCTTGGTAATGCTCTCAATGTATCTGTTCCAACTCATGTTCCCTGTGAATGTTAGGTTGCTTTGGGGATGATTTGTAAATACATGGAAGAGAGTTGAATCCAGAATAGATCCTTGATGCACGTCAGCATTGATTGAGGAATCCTGAGATTATATCTGCTCCATTAATGATAGTTCGGATAGGGGTATTACATCTGTTCAGGATGATGATATTCCTCAAACTAATTGGAGACACCTCTGATTGGCTACTCTAGATTTAACGGATTAAGTAGATAATTTTTTGTTGTGATTTCAATACAATTTTGCTGAACTTCGTTTTGACCTTATTTGAGACAACTTACTTGAGATCTCAGGCGAGACAGGACATTAGATGTGCTCTGTTTATGGAAAATTGTCCTGAGAGTTGCAATAATCCATCTTGAAGTATGTAATTTTATTTGCGAAAGCAAAAAGTTATTTCACCTTATTTTGAAGCATTTAAGCGCCTTGGTGAAGCACCAGAGAGGATTATTTTATATAATCACACTTATTTTATATAATCAGGCCCCGTTACAGTTTTCCTACGTATTTTATATTTTTAAAGGCGAATGTTATTTAAATATATTGCTAAATATTTATTTGCAAGAGGATTGTATTTAAATAAGGTCGTTTCTTATATATTTTTCCATCTGTTTTGTTACTAAGGCAAGAAAAGGAAACTTTCGATTAAAGACAGGACTGATTTGATAAAATTATCCATCAAAGTATTTTGGGGTTCACATGGTATTTAATAACACAAAGCAAATAATCAATAATGCTAACTTTCGTTTGGTGAATTTTGAGCAAAATTTAATTTTAGATATTTGAAATAAAACTGTCATTATTGCCAATGTTATGACATTTTCCATCATTATAAGACATACTCGTCAATTGGGAGACAAGTCGTGTGCATTTGGATAACAGCATTCGATTCCATGTAAACTGTTACTTTTACTGATATCTACGGAGAGCGTCTAACAGCTTATGTATAAATTACACTAGTATACATTTCTATCGTGGAAAAAAATGTTTGTTTGGCGTCTTCATTATCCATTTGTTTTATTAATGAGCTCTATTTATTTTATTCCTCGCTTTTTTTATTCCCCGCTTTTTTATCCGTTTATTCGTTTCTCGTCATCAGAAAAGAAAAAGCAATCATAAAGATCTAAAATAGGGAAGTAACTGCGATGAGGGTATAATATTACTTCAGATCAAAGCGAAAATTTAGGCAAATAAACAATCGCCAAGTTTAAATAATACCAATACCTCCCCGTTGCGACAGCTTGAACACACGGTATTGAACCACCTCTACTCCCTTCCTTCATCACACCTCCTTCCAAAACTCCTACTGTTCACATTCACAAAGAATACAGCACACCTTCTTCCAAAGCGTAAACCACACCCTGATATCTTATAATAAACGAATGTAATCTTGACTCTCGTTTCAATATCGTTCCTTTTTTAATCTGATGAAGCGGTCTCTTTGAATTGGGATTCCATTGAAACATGTATGCACATATGTAATTCATAACGTTCATATAAGAAACATACTGTATACAAGTTTTGTCCTCCATTGAGAACTCTTTAATAATCACGTAGGTTTCATTATAATTACATCAAGGAAACCAATCTTTGTAACCATTATATATATATGTGTGTGCATATGTTTGCGTACGTGTGTGTGTGTGTGCGTTTAATTCAGGTGGATCACAAGGTAATAGTTGAGTATATATTCATGCTACAAACGCCCTTAACTTAATTGTTAATAGATTGTTATATCTATCATTTGTTTCGACAAATCGAGATTTTGGTGTCTATATCCGTGAAAAAATATTAGACAGATAAATACACTTAGATTCGGCCAACGTGAAAACAGAAATAAAACGTAATTTTAAATTGAAAAGGATAACATGAAATGGTGTAAAGTTTGGGTTTGTGAAAACCTTTCTTTTTCGTCACGGGTAATTCTGTTCCTCTTCCAAGTACCATCATCAAACAGATTTTCAGTTTTTAGAAAGAATTCCTATGATCGAAATTCCAGAATGTATGCTTGTAAGGGGAATATGGATGGAAAATGTGAAGATATATAAAGCCAGAGAATTTACCGCATCAACCTGCATCCTTCCGACTACAAGTCCCTACCCTCAGAAGATGCTATATGAATTCTATTTTTGATATCCGAAACGTCTACCTGCCACCAAATTCATTTAAGTCATATCTGAAGGGAGCATCATTAGTCACATTTTGAAGAGCCTGTTTCCAGGGTATTGAATGCTGGTGGCGGAGTTACTTTCAGGCTTGGTTTATCTGCCAGTTGACAGCTAACAACGGTAGTTAATTATCCTTAGTAGAGGACAATGTTATAGCGCTTTTCTGAGTGGCACTTTCCTGGGGGATAGTACAGAAGACCAAAGTGAAGCTTCTCGATCAGCAGTTGCTTAATGTCTGGATATTCTCAAGTGTCATGTTGCACATGGACGTGTATCCTTTTTGGTTGTTTCAGTGTTGACCAATGGACCTGTCACTGCTACGCCAATGTTTCGGTTTTAGGTTCGATTATTCTAGCTCTGAATTTATCGCTGTCACTTTTTTTAAAATCATTCTATCTACTTCTCCCGTTTTCTTATTATGCAACTTTACGTTCTTTGGTAAGTTTAGCTACTTATATCAAGTGGCTTCATAACTTGTATGGAGTGATTTCTATAAAAATAGGTATTCACTATTTATTACAACAAACTAACGTCATGACAAATGGATCCTTTTGATATTCAAACACGTCATTTGGAAAACCTGGGATTCTTATGCCAACAACAACAACAACAATAACAACAACAAGCAGCCGATTTTAATTTAGAGAGGTTTGCATGCTGTTTTTTTTTTTTTTTTCGCTAAAGTCTTTTGTAAAAATGAACATGTTTTTCACACGAAAATTAAATAATTGGTTCATACATATTTACTTTTTACTGTCATCTTTGGTAATCATTTATTATTTTTAAAAAATGCTTACTATAAAAAATTACAATTTTAAAAAGTAAACTTTAGGAGACATGTTTTTCTGTTTAATTCATATTTTCTATTAAATATCCTCACTGAGTCTGAAAGGAAAATTTGTCATTTTTTTTTTTACAAAGACTTTTAGAAAAATAAAGCAGCAAGAACCATACGCCGTGCCTTAATTTATCGGGTCTTTATCTGTCAAGTCTAAATCTTACCCGATTAGAGAATAATTTGGCGTACATAAATCGTAAAACCGAGAAAAATTCATTGTTTTACGTGTCTACACAAATTTTGTTTGAAAAAATGCGTTTGTTGGCCCATTTGTTGGTAGTTTAGTCATCCATTAAATGAAGTACAACTTTATATTTTGTTTGTTGGTTGAATGTTAGACGCGTTGTAGATTATTGCCGATTATCGTCTGCAGAATACCCCTTTTTGCGTCCATTTATTGTTGTTATTTATGATTTTCTTTGTATATTATTGACAGTGATTTACAGTCGCATTCTACTATTCAACCTATACTCGATGGTGTATGTTGTTATATTTCCATGGTCCTGGATATGACCTTAAACTATATCCAGTGGTGAGGCCACAGCTTGCGGGCTTTGGGGAGTGTGGAGCCACCCTTTAATTACCATTGCTCCCAGGTCCACTCTGACCCGGAGTGGTAGTACCTGTTAGGGTCCCAACTATGGGTTAAATAGAAACCGACTCGAAGACAACAAATATATTCTATTAAATCTTTCTTCAAAATCTTTGGATTCGGCATTAAATAACACGAAAAGGGTTGATATGCCGTAAAACAAAAACAACCAACCTTATATTTCCATGACTAGTTACTCTAATACTTAAGAGTCTAGTCTTCAATATTATTTCATCCATATCTTGTAAGCATTTGAAAAGTAATACCCTTTCTTCGTTTATATGTCATTCTAATTTCTGTTTTATTTTTCCTTTCTTTCCCAGGATGCACCGTAAAGGGTCAGACTTACTACACCAAAGACTTCCGCTACACTGACCAGTGCATTTTGTACACTTGCACCTGCACAAATGGAAGCTACAATTGTCCGGCTGAGCTCGCCACCACGATTTGTTGAAAGGCTGTAGAAAGACATTTTTTTTTTATTTACGCATACCTACACCTATCCACCCGCTCATATGTACGGACATTATTCAACAAAGAAAGAAATTTAAAAAAAAAATCATCTCTTCACGATTCATCGCTGAATTTGATCCTTCGTTGTAAAGAAGTGTCATCAACTTCTTTACTATTTGGATCAAAGGACATTTTCAAAGGAATTCATATATTTGTATTCACTTTACAGCTTCCTCTGTGTGGATTTGAAACCAAAAGGAAAAAAAAAAAAGGATATCGATCGTTTTAATTTTCGTTTTTTATTTTACTTTATATATATATATATATATTTTTATTTTTTTTTAAATATTTTTTTGTTTCCGTCTCCCATTTTACTTTTTGTCATCCCCAAAGTTTGTTCCCCATTTTTTGTGAAAAATAATTTCGGATTTTTGTATAATCACCCAAACATTTTTTTTTTTTTTTTTTTTTGCTATTCATTTCAATTTTTTTTTTTGTTCTAAAAAAATGGATAAAAAAGAAAAAAGCCCAATTCTTTAATGCAATTAAATAAGAAAAAAAATAATCGAAATTAAAAAAAAGAAACAAAAGTATATCTCGATATTATTTTTAATGTCCAGTGAATAATTTGTTCAAAAGTGAAATCAAGGGAAATGTACAAATAGTGAAAAAAACAAACAAAGCAAAAAAAAAACAAACAAAAACAATTGACATGGTTTACGGCTATGAGTAAATTATTGAACCAGTTGTTTTCTCCTAACTATATATATATATATATATATATATATATATATATATATATATATATATATATATATGTATTATCTCTTCCGTTAATTCTTTACTTACCTGGCTGATGGACTACCTGAATTTCAAACTCGACCCACAAAAAATTGGCAGTAGAAGAGTGTGGTCTCTTCACATTCTCGAATCAACTGAATTGAGCAATAAAAATTTCATGTATCTTTTAATCGTTACATTTTTATTTTATTTGTTTATTTTTGTATGTTATTTAAACCATGCTTTTTTATTCTTGACCCTCCTTTTTTTTTTTAAATAATTGCAGCCCAATAAAATAGCCTCTTTTAATGTGTTTTTATATTAACATAAAATAAATTAACCTTTTCAAACAGACATATTGACATCATATGTTCCGATATTCAACTTCTAGTTCTGGGCGCAGTGACATCAGTAAACTTACTCTTTCTCTGTATGTCTGTCAGTCTGTCTCTCCTTTGGTTACCTAGTATCTTATATTTCTATTAGTCTGCCTCTCAGTTTGTTTATCTGTCCGTTCCGCTTTTTATTGAAAACTACTGGTCGGATCTGACTGAAATTTGGTATGAACTTTTTATTATCTTCTCTCTCTCTCTCTCTCTCTCTCTCTCTCTCTCTCTCTCTCTCTCTCTCTCTCTCTATCTATCTATCTATCTATCTATCTCAGTACTAGTTAAGGTTAACTAGTTTTAATTGTAGAAGTTAGTTTGTAAATTGTTTTTTTTTTTAAATATTGTAATATTTTCTTGTAAAAAAATTAAATAGTTAATTATATTTCTCATATATATTGCAACCTGTGTTGTGTGTTTTTGTGTCTGCCTTAAATGTCTGCATTAAAGAACGAAGCTGGCCTGAAGACGAAGAAGGTTCCAACCAGAATGCCACCAGAGTGAAGCCGTCATCTTGAGAGAATGAAAGAGACACACAGTTACATCCAACATCTCAGGTATGCTTTTCCTCTTGATATTAAGGCCCTAATGACTGGTCCATCGTTACATCATCATGGGACCGTTTCTAAGACATGTAGTGTAACACGTGGGTCACACCAATGACCGGTTGATCGTGTTATACCTGTAGCCTATGCGACTTTGTGGAAGGAGAGTTCTTCAGATTTCCCTTTAAAAATAGTAGTTCTGATCTTAAACTTTTTAGTAAATACTTAGTTGTATCCCTTTTTTAAAGGAGAGTAGATGCACGGTAGATATATTTCCGGTAGCCTAAAAACTCCCAATTCCTATGCTTTGTCCTTCACTACAGAATAAGCGATGTTTCTGACAAAGGGGGAAGGAAACGCTGTATAACCGATCGGTATCTCTGGTCATTGCTCTATGAATGTTAGCAATGGACAGAGATAACTACACACTTTTACCGTTCTTGTTAGTATGTGACTAGTAAAGATGGTGGAGGTGAACGTTTTCCTGCGCTAACATTATCCGTCTGAGAGGGACCCAAAACTTGGAGTAACCTTACAAAGAGACTGTCCTATCAGCAGGAGCATAATAACGGAGCTGCTGTATTGCTATTTGGTTATTGGAATCTGGACTATGCTCCGGCTTAGCTTCCGGTAGGGACTCTCGATGTCATATTAGTAAGAACTTCTACAGCTTTTCCTTATCTTTGGTCTACAGAAGTTTTCCTTCACTTTCTCCTCCGTCGCTATTCACTTTTGCTTTCCCCCTGCCTTGCTCCAAATAACTCTGCTGACCTCTTCCGAAATCCTCCAACTTAACTATGACCAATAATAATAATTAAAAAAAAACAGGACTCTAACCTCAACGTAGACCCTTACTACAAAGTCTCTTTCTCTAACATTGGGGGTCTACGTTCCAACTTTCCAGAAGTTGAACTCCAATTACGGGAGATCAAACCTGACCTATTGTTTTTGTATGAAACTGACATAAGCTCAACTACTTTTTTAACCGATTTTTCCATCAAATAATATTCTAACTTCACATCCAAACCCGATCGCCAAGATCATCATAGACATGGAATATGTGCCTACATTAGAGATAGCTTCCTCTGTAGTAGGGACCTCTCCAAAGAAGACTCTTAATATCCTAACAAGTGTTTTAGAGTAGCTTCCTGTGTTTGTAGTTGGATTCTCTTTATATGTGGGATTAAATTAAATATGAGGAGAATAGGTGATTTAAAATGGACGAATTATGGATAACAGACTGTTTAGTGTCTGATAGCTGAGGGAAAACATCAAAGCTGAAAGTCGTTGGTGTGAATTCCGGTGTTGGTGAAGAAGAGTTCAGGCAGTTATTTCAAGGTTACTGTAACATACACACTAGGGCAGAGCGATTTGCAACTTTTTTTAGAAAATCAACATCGCACTGGTGATGATAGTTGGGATTTGATGTGATAAGAACATATACCAAAAATTAGATTCGCATCTTGAACAAAAAATTGTGCATTTAATTGTAAAAATCGTGTAGAAAAATTTTGAAAAGTCCTTCATTTTCATAGCATTTTTCACAACACTGACTTTGAAATTTCACTATTTTTATAAAATATTCAATTAAAATTGATATATTTATATGAAATACATTGAAAGAAAAATAAACCCATGAATTTTAATTATGAATCACAACTAGCAAAATATCTTAACATTTACTGCATTGATTAAACAAAGATTGTAAAAAAAACTAATTAGAAACTAAGTCTTTTAAATTTCACAATTCAAAAAGATATGTCGAGATGTATTACACAATATAACAACTTGATACAAGTTACAGAACCATGTATTTTAATTTTTTATCAAATGCAATAATATAAACTTATAATAGAACTAAATTGTTCTGTATAATTTCCTTTTGAGGAAAATGAAGGTCTAATTTGCTGGCACGATGACTTTGTAATAATGTGTCTATGTCTTGCTTCCTGCCTATATACAACTTTTTGAGAAAAATCAATAAAATTTGACCAGTGTGTGGCTTCAGAATTGATAGCAGTAATCTTTTTCACTATTTCTGGAAAAAAAACACACACAAAAAAATTTTTTGAAAACAATTATTTTTTTTATATTTTTGCGATGTCATATGAATAAAACTAACTATTGTTTGGGTAAATTAAGAAAACTAATAAAATTTAATGGATAAATATTTATTTACCTAATGGACAAAATCGTGTGAATGACCTCTTCTTTCACATCCAATTCATTTTGTGAATCACGGTTAGTGTTTAGTTTAGACAATTTTAGCAGATTTTAGATCCTTTGATAACATTAATTTATCCATAAAGATATTCATTCTTGCTATATCGATATTATATTTTCCGGAAATAGTACAAAAGCACTATATTTTGAACTGTTTAAAACAGTAATTTGGATTTCAGTTAACTGTTTTGTTCTCTGAATCATATTAAAATATACTGTTGTTGGTTAAAAAAAATATTGTCGGTTTTGATCTCAAACCAACTAACTGCATACACTTGGATGATAAATGTGACCAAAATGTTTACTTTATCATAGTTTTTGAGGATAGACAACTCTAGTCCATAAACACATCAATCTTGTTGCTTATGTTAGCCATTTTTCTTGATTAACGGACCCAATTTTCTAAGTTAACTTCTTCTCAAGAAATGCCAACAGCATACTCAAAAAGTAGTCTCTGGTCTTCACACTTAAATTATTTGTTTCTTCTGCTGTCAGATAATGATGATCGGGAGGGGCACTAATTTTTAAACATTCTACTTGAGGCAAATCTTGATAATTATTGATACACATTTTCCCCAAAGAACCAGTAAATGTTGTTGGGTTTTTTTGTTGTTCCATCAATTAATTTAAAAATTGCTGTAAATGGCAGTTATTCTAGTGGAACCTGAAAATTGGAAAATTTGCATGTTTAATAATAGAGCCAGATTACATAATAAATACCAATACATTTTATTTTCCACAAAAAAGGAACATAATTGCAGGTGAATCTATAGAATTAATTTTACCTCCTTGTTAGAAGGACAAGTGCAGATTATGTGCCTTGTTTGACAAATTTGTCTCTTGCACTTTACTGCAAATTCATCACGACAGAAAGTTTACAGCTACAAGAAAATATATCAAACAGTTTGTGTAGCTGTTCTTTCATTCTTTTCACTTTGATTGCTGCAAAAGATTTCCTGTCAATCTGTTTGGTCCTCTTATAGCAAAATATATTGACCGTCTTGCTTCCTGCCTATATAACGTATAATGTTACCTTAACAACGGCAACTGTGGATTGACTGCTTGCCGAATACTAATTATTTCCTTGGTAATTAACTTAGAAATTTCACTATATTTTAAGTGGAATAACTATTTTCGAGGAAATAACTAAATTGGATGACTTGTCGTGAAGTTGGGAGTGCTGTTTCGTCCAAATGACAAAGTGGACCAGCAAATTTTGTGAATCACGGGTTAAAACTGAACGTCATGACATTCTAATCTGAAAAGTAAAATAAATAAATGGATTATAACGGAAGGAAACTGTATTAGGATATCTTCCAGTTTCATACGTAAAAAAATAAGTGCTAGTTATAAGAAATAATGAAAAACTTTGTAGAGTTGAATTAGATGTATTGAAGAGAGAGGACCAAACCAAATCAGAGGCATAGTAGTGTTTAGTTTAGACAATTTTAGCAGATTTTAGATCCTTTGATAACATTAATTTATCCATAAAGATATTCATTCTTGCTATAACTGTGCCATTTTAAACGAGTTTTTAGTGTTTAGAGTTTGAAAAACCAGTGCTTGCGCATCTATGTTACTATGATATTTTTAATAGCATTTTCAAGTCAAATTTAATTTTTATGAAATTATTGTTTATTAAATATTTAGGTGAAAGTACAGAATAGTTACTATACAACCACTTTCCCATATTAAGAATGGCTTTTTAAATAACACAGTTATTTTAGCACAATAACATAGATGCACAAATAACGAAAAACCTTTAAAGGAGTTTCCTTATTTACTCGTATTAATGTTTGTGGGTTATCTGATTTTAAAACTATAATTTTAGAAGAAAAACACTGCTTAAAAACAATTACTCCCTAAAAATAAAAGAAATTAAAATTTGACATTAATTTTCCGCAATGTATTTTTTATTAAGTAGAAAAACTTGAAAATTTACGTGGTTATGTTTCGTGAAGAATGTGTAGAATAAAATTGTATGGACTATTTTTTTTTTTAAATATAAAACTGGAGTATTACCATATTTTAATAAACATTTTAAATACAATTTGATGTGAAATATTAGGTTGGTGCAAAAATAATGTTTTTGATGTTCATTTGAACGTCAAAAACATTATTTTGCCCCAACTTAATAGAAAAACACATTAGAAAAGATAAAACGAATATTTTTAAATTCACTGCAGACACTTGAAATATAATAATATATATTTTAAACAAGTCTTTTTCGTTTTTCCTTTCGAAATAATTAAGCCTAAATCGTAATGTTTTCAAATTAAATAATAAACAAACGTTAATTTTCAATATCAATAACGACCGTGTTTTACAACGGTGAAATCTAAAATGTTCCCACCCCCCAAAAGTTCCTGAAATGGAGAAGCGAAGTTTTGTTGCTATTATTTAAAAACATAATTTTGCCTTTACACTTAATATTTATTTTATTAATTCATTATCCCCACTCATTTTATTTAAAGATGTAATTTAAAACATATTCTAAATAATGATTTCATTTTCTTACAGTAAGGATTGTTTTGATGACGGGACGTTCTTGACAATTCACCGAAAAACTTTTAATCGCTTCAATTTTTCAATTTTTAAAGCCATTTCCTCAAACAAAGATAACGAGTTTAAGAAAAATATTTCGTGTAGGTCTTTTCTACGTCAAACCCCAACTATCATCACCATTGCCTCACCGGGGTTATAAAATCGACCTGCCTTAATGCACACGTGTTTTGTCGGAAAGAAAAATATAAAAGTGACCGACAAACACTGCGTCTATTTATTTTAGTGTGCGCTTAAGTTCGGGCTGAATATGTAGTGAACTACTACTATGATGCTGCTACGGTATGCTTCCCTTATTTCTCTCTTTCGCCCTACTCTTCTACTTTTCTCTTCCTTTCCTCTCTCAACGTCACCAGAGGTTTCAGCGAATCGGAATGGAGGACTGTCTTGGGGGGGGGAGATACAAAGAAGAAATCTGTCTCAGACATGCCGGGATGATAGAAGCATCAACACGCGACTGGCCAGTTTCCCTGGGTAAAGACTCTTATAAAAAACAAATGTACCATCCTCTTTGTACCCTATATCTTGGAAACTTTTATAAAACATCATCAATCCTAAAGTCTCGTCGCACTTAATTATAACCCGATGTTTTCTTTTCCCCAACCTGTCTTCTTCAGCACTCTTGTTCTCTCTCTAATTTCGGAGGCGTCCCAAAAAGGGCACCGACCGAAATGGTTACCCTTTCTCAAACGACGTTAAAATCTATGGTAATCGCCATAAATATTACTTGCACTGTAATTGCTCGAAGGTTACTGCTTACTTGGAGCTGTTATCTGATCAAAAATCGACTCGTAAAAAACACATTCACTGGCGCGCTGCTTCCAAAAATATGTTATGTGGTCAGAGAGAATTCACTGTGCTGAAATAGTGGATCAAAGCAAGTGTGAATGAAATCACTTAAACAGCAACTAATGTTTCTTTGTTTATTCTTGATTAGAGATGTGTTTGGTTGCACTATGAACGAAGGATGAAGAAGGTGGAGAGTGCATAGTGTCAGTATGGTTTCTTTGTCGTTCCTCAGGTGTGACTGCCTGTTTTAATTGCAGATGTTGCGATCGGCAGTCACTCCTTTAATATTGTTTTAGTTGTCAAGTTCATTTCATGAACAAATTCCTGACCACCCTATTCAAACATTTTTTGATATTTCATTCTGTTTTTTTTTTTTTTGTTGTTGTTTTTTTCATATTCGTAATTCTTTACACGCATCGCTATATTAACAAAAAAAAAACGTTCTGATTTTTTCACATCAGGATTTCTACCAAAAATATGTTATTAATGACCTATCAATATATACATTTTTGCATAAATCTAATCTTGATCACCTTCTAAATATATATAGAAATGCATATATCACGATAGCTTCCTTCAGTCTTGATAGACTATGGATAGCACCTGTAATGGTGTCTGTGCGTGAAATTTTTGTGGCAAAAGTTGCGAATTCGAGTTCGGATATATCTAACTGATGAGCCCAAATGAGGGCGAAACTTGTCTTGGACTTCTGGTTTGTTGGCTGTCGTGGCTCTTTTGAACTGCGACGTTGTTTTACTGTGGTAATAATTATATAATCTCTCACATTCTGAATACACATATACAGGGTGAGTCACGGGAAACGGATGTTTTTAAGGAAAACAAAACTCTGCGAATATTTCAACAAAAATTTTACCATGTATATAAAAACATTTACTAAATTATGCCATTATAGAATATTTAGAAGTGGAAAATTATATCTGACAAATAATGACCATTTTTACGAACAAAAAATTGTATCCCTTTTCTGAAGGAGCAAGGAGCGTTCTAAAAACATCCGTTTATCTGTGACTCACCCTGTATGTATGTATACATATATATATATATGTGTGTGTGTGTGTGTGTGTGTGTGTGTGTGTGTGTGTGTGTGTGTGTGTGCGTGCGTGCGTGCGTGCGGTAATCGAGACTTCTTGTAGTGATTATTCCCGAAAGGATAAAACTAATGTAGGTATTAAAAAATAATTATATTAATAATTATGTCGACCTCTTTTAAGAACTCTATCCTTATTGTAGAACACTTTATGTTGAAATGAAATAATTCGGTCAATTAAGCCCACATGCGCAAATCTTGATGTTAAAATCACAAGATTATTTTCGGCATTTTTGAAAGTCATTTACGATTTATATAACTCTTAATGTCAACTGTATTTCTCGACGCGGTTGGTCGAGCAGTTCGTTCCTTGCTAATAGAGTTAGAAATGGCTTCGTGGCCGGATTCGAATCTCTCGACCGGCGGTAATCGTGACTCCTTGCACTGATGATTCTCGAAAGGATGAAACAATAGTGTCTATATATATATATATATATATATATATATATATATATATATATATATATATATATATAGTCATCTATTATAATAATTGAATACCTATAGGCACTAGTATTTTATCCTTTCGGGAATCATCAGTGTAGGGTGTCACGATTAATACCAGTTGATAGATTTGAACTCAGCAACAGAAACCATTTCTGGCTTCATTGGCAAGGACCTAATCCGT